>NC_042988.1:16097256-16227256 GCF_901001165.1 Salmo trutta
CTCTCTCTCTCTCTCTCTCTCTAGACACAACCTCTCCGGCATTTCGAAATCAACACATTAATCGTGTCATAAGTCAGACGTGGTGTATTTTCTCAATCAGAATCTATTGCTAAATACTGTACATGGTGATATTACGGCAAAATGATCAACATGTATTATTTCCAATCCAATAGGGAAAAGAGGACATATAGACAAGGCACGGCTATGTATTGGCTCTGCTGAAGCCAGAGAGTACAGTATAGTATGACAGTCAGTCAGTGACATATTTTGCTGCTTGCGATGGCTGCCATCTGTCCTTCCTCTGTAAGCGGGACCCGGGATTGCCACCTTCTTCTAATTATCCACTGAATTGGGAGTTTGAGATCCTGCCAGTAATTCTGGGAAAGATGTATCCCATGGGGCCTGGTGTATTAGGCAGGAGAACGACAGGAAGTAAAACTGCCGTTGCCTCAGCCTGCATACTCTATACAGATACACACAGGACTGACTCTCTCATGTTTGGCTGCATTTGCTGTGGCGAGCCACATTCCATTCCCAGGTGATGTCATTCACTCAGTTCTGCCCTGATTCATTGTGAGTTGCTGACCTAAACGAGGTACTTTCTCCGCCTGTGTGTGTCTGTGTGTCTGTATGTGTGATCCCTTTTGTACCTTGCATTAGTTCTCCATTCTGCTCTGCTTCTTTCCGCTTCTGTCTCCAGATGACTACTAGGTTATTGATGGATGGGAGATGTGCTGTGACATCCAGCTGACATCCAGTCTCTCCTTTGAGAGAGAGCAGCAGACTCCTAAAGCACCCTCCAGGGGGTTGTCCTCTCGCCAAGCTGCTGTTGCATCTCTGCCTGTGCCCCCCCTGCCCACCCACCCACCGCACCAGCATCACAATTTGACAATGGGATTGTGGGCCGCTACGCTTCTGCTGGGATTAGAGTGGTCTCTCTAAAGTGTAGAGTCTAGTAGTTCACTGGGCAACATGGGGGAGAAAGAACTCTTCACACCTCTAAACCGCTGTGGAGTTTCTAAGATTGGGTGCTTGGCAGTGTCACACAAGGGAATCGAAATGATGAAATAATACTACAGGTCTCTCTCAGGAATATGACTTGGTCTCAGTAATAAAGGTACATGTTACTTACCAAGAAATCTAAAAAGTCAGGGACTGTAAGGAATTTTAAAATAGAAATATCTTTGAGGGTACATAAATATCACCCTGGCTGTGCTTGTCTAGACAGCAATTCTGTGACTCGAGTCCCGAATGGTACTGTCAAAGCATCATATTTCTGTGTCATATAAAACCTTGTGGGTGACATCAGGTTGTATTATTATTATTATAGTGACACATGATCACACATGGGTTATCCAGCATATCACTGTTTTAAATTATTTAGCAGACTACCAATCTGTATCTAAACAAACTAATCCACTTCCATTCTACTCTCTAGGTATCCATAATAACAAGGCTATTCCGTTGAGTCATTACGGCAGATTGCAGTGCCATGGATTCTTGGAAGGGTGATGATGTAAATGGTAGCGCAGCATGAACAGATATGAAGTTTTACTAACAGAGGTGTGACTTTAGGGGAAGCAGGAGATGAGATAATACACAGCCAATGGTAGTGGTGGGCAGCTCATCTCACCTGGGGAGATGGAGTGATGGAGAGGAGAGCGAGAGCGAGAGATTGAGATTCAGAAAATGCACGGTGAACAGAAGAGATAGTCTGCTATCTAGATCATGATGAACTCAGTGGACGAGACGAGAGGCGAGGGGGAGTGGGAAGAAGAAGAAATGAGAGTTAAGATGAAGGGAGGGAACAGCAGTGTGATTAACACAGCAGTTGGCAAGAGAGAGAATCTGAGAGGCATCAGGGATCTTATGAAGAGGACAGAACCACAGAATTGGGAGAGAAAGAGAGGAGAGAAAAGCCAATATTTCTACCATTTAACAGCGCTGATGGGAGAGTAGACCAGTGCTGGGAGACTTGCTGTGATCGAAGTTAGTAATTACAGTGGACAAGGAGTCCTATTAGCAATATTATTATATAAGGAGAAATAGAGGAGTCGACAGGGCTTATCAAGAATAACAAGCCAGGTGAGAGGATGACGGGGGGTGGAACACCTGATATTCTAGAGAGAGAGAAGAGAGAGAGAGAAGGGGGAGAGGTATGGAAGGGGAGAGAGAACGAGAGAAAAGGACAGTGAGAGAGAAATCACTGGAGACAGCTAAGTGGATTCAACGCTTAAAGAAAAATAAGATGACTAACCGGAGGTCAAGTGTAAAACGCTGAATATCATAAAAGAGAAAATGTGTTGAGAGTCATGCAGACTAAAGAAGATAACCAAACAGCAAGGTTATAAATAGCTGATATGCAGCAGAATGTCCAATAGACAGACAGCAGGAGAGATATAGAGGCTCTGGTTAGCAGAGATGATGGATCTAGACTAGAGAGAGAGGGGGAACATGGAAGAAGCCAAAACAGAGCCTGCAGGTACTTGAGCAGAGGACATAGTAATGAGCAGGGAAAGCTACATCTGGAGGGGCCCTGAAGGACCCCTGTTTTACTCACTGGCCTGAGCTAGTGTGTAAATCAACCTGTTAGGCGTCAGTGGAGAACGCCTGAACGTCTGGCTCTTCTGGATCAGCCTGAGTGAACACTGAACAGATAGAGTGTACTCCGGCTGTATGAGCAGCCATCAGACACTAATTACAACCAAAGGTTAACATGGAAACACACTGTCTGTGCAGAGAAAGACTAACCTGCATCTGAACCAAACCGTTTACACTACATAAATGAAAAAGGACAAATTGTGGCTATCATACATTATGTATTGTTAGTATAATTCATGCACAGTACGTGAACCGCATGTGGATATGTAGAGTATACGGTATGTGTTGTTGAGTCTGTATATCGGCAGTATGGGAACCTCACAATGCAGCTGGATGTGATCAACTGCAGGTCTATCTAATTAGGTGCTAAACGATTATGTCAGCGAGCCAATCAGCAGTTACAAGAGCAACCACAGAGTTTAACGCTCACTCCTGGATAGGGGCAGCATGGGAGGCGGAGGCGTAGGGAATGCCTCAAGCCGGAGGGGGAGGGAGGGGTGGAAAGGTTGGAGACTCAGGCGAGTGAATAAGATCGTTTCAGAGCACTGTGACCTTATTCCGGCGGGGGGGTTTCAGAAGGGCAAGGCTACAGAACACATCCCAACAGCACTCCATAATGTATGTGTGGAGGTCATGTGGCCCCGAACATCATCCCAGTAATACCCCATCCAGAGGCTGAAGGATTTTTAGGTTAAATGTAGCTATTATACACATCCATAAACAAGTTTAACCATAGCAAACGGGTCCGTCTTTCAGCACATCTGTCATTTCTTCGGGTAACTAACTTTCCAGAGTGTATTGTGCTTGGGGACAGTGACTGATAGATTGAAAGACTGTCATACAAAGATGGAGGAGAGAGAGAGAGAGAGATAGAGAGAGAGGAGAGAGAGAGAGAGAGAGAGAGAGAGAGAGGGATGAACCGTCTGATACACATTGGGGAGACACAGTCAGCCACTCCGATTCTGTAACAGGTTACATTATACAGCAAGAACAAGATAACTAGTTGAATTTGTAAAACATTTATGAAAGCAGTCTCTACTCAGGTTCACTGGCTGTTATAAAAATCTAACTTCCACACACACGGTTGCTTACCTCAACATGTCGTCCCATGCACCCATGCACTAGGCTGGGCTACTCCCCACAGTTGACGCTGTTTCTGTTAAAACGAACCAATGTGATTCAAGCAAGCTATGACACAACTACAGTCACCTTTGGGATCCCAGTACCCATCTCATCTGACAAGAGGTCAGAGGGAATTGATTTTGTTCTGAGCTGTCTCCAGGCTGGCCCATAGGTGAGAGGGCTGTCTGTCTGTGTAGATGTTGATACACACACCAGAGTCAGCAGTACACTGATCCAGTTATGACCAGACATGACCATACATTATCTACAGGAGGCTGGGCCCCCAGGGGACCATGAAGATCGACTGATGTGGTTTCCGTTCGCTATCACTGACATCTAAGCTATAACGTGTGTATTTGAAGTTTGCAGCACTATTTACTTAGTAGTGTTGATGACCCCTATGTAAAGTATTCATGATGAGGACGTACAGTGCTTGTTCAAGCCACAAAGATGCCAAAAAGCAGGAAGAAAAAATTATTACAGCACCGCTCTCTCCTGCATCTGATAGATGGAAAATAAGATAGGGCAGAGGGATCCAACAATATAGCAACTGCATGTAAACATCCATTTACCAGTATAGGTCTAAGCCTTTCAAGGGGGTATTCTACTAAGCTAACAAATGGAATTGTTTTAAGATGGTTATAACCATGGATCCTTTTTCTATTTGATTTTGAATTGTAGGACCCCTGAGGTATCCCAAAGAATATTTTGTAATTATTTTATTAAACATTGAACTTGGCCTTACTGCTGTTAGCCCATAGAACGCATTGAATAACATGTCGTATTCACGCGTACAGCACCCGAGTCACAGGAAGTCCAAAAAGATCATCAAGGACCAACAAACCACCCGAGCCCGGCCTGTTCACCCCGCTATCATCCAGAAGGCGAGGTCAGTACAGGTGCATCAAAGCTGGGACCGAGAGACTGAAAACAGCTTCTATCTCAAGACCATGCAGACTGTTAACTAGCCATCACTAGCTGGCTACCACCCCGTTACTGAACCCTGCACCTTAGAGACTTTTACCCTATATACATAGACATGGAATAACTGGCCACTTTAATAATGGAACACTAGTCACTTTAATAATGTTTACATACTGCTTTACTCATCTCATATGTATATACTGTATTCTATTCTACTGTATTTTAGTCAATGGCCACTCCGACATTGCTCATCCTAATATTTATATATTTCTTAACTCGATTCTTTACTTTAGATTTTCGCAATAACATCTGCTAAATATGTGTATGTGACCAATACAATTTGATTTGATTTGATGCATGGCAAAGCAGACAGTCCAAAAATAAATCAAAAGGAAGTTTGTTTTAAAGTCTGTTTCTTAGAGCTTTCAGAAAGATCGGGATTTATATCGATTTTACGCATAATTAAACCTTTTTTTGTCACCGAACTACTTCCATATACGTATACTTCCATCCAGCTGTTTATCTGGTACCGGGCTAACCTTCAGACGAGTCTTGTGGGCATCCTAGAGCTAAACAACCAACACATATGTGTTTGTGAGAGTCTCACCTTTTGACAGTAGGGGTGCGTGGGTAAAATCACTGGGGAAGCCAAGCCAGGGAAAAAAAAGCCATATTACCACCTATGTGTTGTGATAATTAACCTGTTAGTTCATATGCCTTGCCACCGTGATACATAGGCCTACAGGCTGAGACAATAAGAAGACACAGTGGCAAAATTCAACCACACCTTTGTTTCATCACAAAACCGGAGAGCATCTGTCCGGTTTTGTCCACAAAGCATATTGCATGTAACATACAGTTACATGACCTACAGCATGGTCAAGCAAGCTAATGTTTCTGAAATATTCGGACAACTTAACAACTACTGATTTAGAACAAGTCGCAAAGAAAACAGGATTGGCCTCCACTATTCCAGCACCATTTCAACTTCAACATTTCAACATCATTAAATCAACTATGCTTAGTCTAATACAGTGACAACTAAAAAATTCCAAAAACAATTTAGTCCAATCAACGTAAGCTAAATATGATGTGGCTGTCCATGGTACTGATTTCTGTGTGGTGTGCATGCCGTAAGTAGAAAAACAGAAACACCAATGCCATTCTTCTCTCTTTCATGTTGCTGAAACAGTCTACGATGCTGTCATACAGTACACACTTTTAGTTTTTGTTGTCCTAGGCTACCTGGCTCAAATGCTTGCTCGCTAGCCTAACTTCCTTTTATGGGCAACAATTAGTCAGCTAGTTAACGTTAGCCTACTACATCTAGCTACATATTGAACTTCCATTCTCTCAGGCCAGAGGCACAATGTGTGAATCTATGATTGGATCAGAATCCCCGTTACAATCAATGGCCAGTATGGAGAATTAAGTAAAAAAGTCCAAATCCCTATTTCCGTCCATGGCTAATTTAGGAAAAGGCCAATTTTAGCTAGCTAGCTAGCCACAGGAGCACAACAACACAGCAAGATGCAACAATTCAAGTTTGTTTCTGTTAATGGCATTTGGCTTGATGTGATGTGATTGGTGGTGAAGCCAAATCCAAGCTGGCTTCCATTGACACTTTTTTTTATGCGCTAGGACCATTCACAATAGAGCTCACTCAGTTAATCAAGGCCAAAATTCTCCCTGGCTTCCCTTGCCTTCAATGCTACAGGCGGCAACAATATCATACACGTATTGACCAAGATGGCATCAGATTAGATGGACTACACATACAGAGAGGGAGGGGCGCTGCTGTTTTTGCTCGCTCGAATGCTTTCTCCGGAAAGATACATTCAGCCTCTTGTGAATTGAAGGGAAATTATGAAACACAGAGAGACAAAAGAAACATTATTTATATTTTTGTTAAGCCTGGCTTCCCTTGGCACCCATGGATACATGCCACTGCCTTCGATGGTGTGGTCATATTAGTGTGTAGCCCAACTGTTCGACTCTACAGACAGAAGTTGGCAGCTTGTGGGGGTCAAATGATCAAAGCGATAATTTTGCTCGGACTGTGGGAGTGGTCTGAGTAAGGGACCTAATGGGAGGGGACTCATAGGAGGATATGTAACCTGAAAACTAGCTGTTGGTAGAGGGGTTTGGGACCTCTCTTTGTGATTGGTCTATTAACTTATACCGCCTGGTGATGTTACCAGCAAGCCAAAATGTAACCCATGCAAACCTGCTGATTAGAAAGTCCTGCATAGATTGTATTTCAACGAGCACTATCAGGAAATACACATTTACAGAGTTAGATTCATCAGCTATGTACAATATTTCACAAAAAAATTGAAAAACTGAATTTTGACTGCACAGGGCCTTTAAAAATACTAGCATGTGCCATCAGCAGGACATCAGTAAGGGAATGAGCAGATGTGCGTGAAGCTGTGTCCCCTTAGATACCACGGGCCTGAAGGAAGCTACACTAGCCCTGGGTTACAGAGAGGGAGAGCTGCCTGCCTAGAGACAAACTGTCAGTAATAAAGCTTGATAAATCCAGAGAGGGGCCCAGGCACCCAGCTGACAGCTTTCATTATTATTCTGGATGTCATATATGAAAAAGAATGAAAATGGTGTGACTCCCCCATCCCACCCCCTACGATATGAATGAAGATAAAACAAGCCTTATTACCATCCAGACACAGCTAACACACCATCCTGCCACCAACACACAGGGACAGACACACACACACACACACACACACACCACACACACACACACACACACACACACAGCCACACATGCACAAAAACAATTGATTAAACACAAACCACTCCCATAATATTTATTCATACAAACGTACGCTGTTCTAATTGCAGACATCCACAAAACAGATGCACACCATTTCACTAAGGACCTAAAGTGCACACTTAGACACAGACATATTTCTGACCTCACAAACACACTGTTGTGTACACACAAAATACACACAGACAAAGACACACCACACACACACACACCACACCACTCTACTTATCAGCCACCGCTCACAAACCCCCTTATGCTGTGTTTACACATGCAGACCAATTTGTTCCCTTTTTTAACTAATTGGTATTTTATATTTTGTATTATTATTATCTATTTATTTTTTTATTTTTTTAATTGGGGGGTTAATAGGCATATTATCCATTTCAAATATATTTTTAATAAACCTGTACCTGTAGGCAGCCACTCAAATGAAGGGAAAAAAGTATGAAATACATACAGAGTTGAAGATATAATAAAACAGGAAAAGAAAGCAAAACATTTTTGGGCCTTCACCCTCAACCCCCCATCCCATTCCCCCAACCCCACTCAGCCAACACCCCAACCCCACCCAGCCCAGCCCAGCCAACACCCCAACCCCACCCAGCCCAGCCCAGCCAACACCCCAACCCAGACCCACCCAGCAAACACCCCAACCCAACCCCACCCAGCCCAGCCCAGCAAACCCCAACCCAGACACACCCAGCCAACACCCCAACCCAACCCACCCAGCCCACCCCAACCCAGACCCACCCAGCCAACACCCCAACCCAGCCCCACCTAGCCAACACCCTAACCCAACCCAGCCCAGCAAACACCCCAACCCAGCTCCACCCATCCCAGCCAACACCCCAACCCCACCCAGCCAACACCCCAACTCCACCCCACCCAGCCAACACCCCAACTCCACCACACCCAGCCAACACCCCAACCCCACCCCACCCAGCCAACACCCCACCCAGCCAACATGTCTCCACATAACCACCCCAACCCCACCCAATCAACATGTCTGCACACAACCACCCAACCCACCCACCAGCAACTGTCTCCACACAACCACCCCAACCCACCCAGCCAACATGTCTCCACACAACCACCCCAACCCACCCAGCCAACATGTCTCCACAAAACCCACCCCAACCCCACAGCCAACATGTCCCCATACAACCACCCCAACCCACCCAGCCAACATGTCTCCACACAACCACCCCAACCCACCCAGCCAACATGTCTCCACACAACCACCCCAACCCAGCCAGCCAACACCCCGCCCAGCCAACATGTCTCCACAAAACCACCCCAACCCACCCAGCCAACATGTCTCCACAAAAACCATCCCAACCCACACAGCCACATGTCCCCATACAACCACCCCAACCCACCCAGCCAACATGTCTCCATACAACCACCCCAACCCACCCAGCCAACATGTCTCCACACAACCACCCCAACCCAGCCAGCCAACACCCCGCCCAGCCAACATGTCTCCACAAAACCACCCCAACCCACCCAGCCAACATGTCTCCACAAAACCATCCCAACCCCACCCAGCCAACATGTCTCCACAAAACCACCCCAACCCCCGCCCAGCCAACATGTCTCCACAAACCACCCCAACCCACCCAGCCAACATGTCTCCACACAACCACCCCAACCCCCAGCCAACATGTCTCCACACAACCATCCCAACCCCACCCAGCCAACATGTCTCCACACAACCACCCCAACCCCGCCCAGCCAACATGTCTCCACACAACCACCCCAACCCACCCAGCCAACATGTCTCCACACAACCACCCCAACCCACCCAGCCAACATGTCTCCACACAACCACCCCAACCCACCCAGCCAACATGTCTCCATACAACCACCCCAACCCACCCAGCCAACATGTCTCCACACAACCCCCCAACCCACCCAGCCAACATGTCTCCACACAACCACCCCCCCCCCAGCCAACATGTCTCCACACAACCACCCCCCCACCCAGCCAACATGTCTTTATACAACCACCCAACCCACCCAGCCAACATGTCTCCACAACCACCCCAACCCACCCAGCCAACATGTCTCCACACAACCACCCCAACCCACCCAGCCAACACCCCACCCAGTCAACATGTCTCCATACAACCACCCCAACCCACCCAGCCAACACCCCACCCAGTCAACATGTCTCCACTCCACTCCACACAACCACCTCAACCCCATCCAGCCAACATGTCTCCACACAACCACCCCAACCCACCCAGCCAACACCCCGCCCAGCCAACATGTCTCCACAAAACCATCCCAACCCCGCCCGGCCAACATGTCTCCACAAAACCACCCCAACCCACCCAGCCAACATGTCTCCACACAACCACCCCAACCCCCCAGCCAACATGTCTCCACACAACCACCCCAACCCACCCAGCCAACATGTCTCCACTCCACACAACCACCTCAACCCCATCCAGCCAACATGTCTCCACACAACCACCCCAACCCACCCAGCCAACACCCCCCAGCCAACATGTCTCCACAAAACCATCCCAACCCCGCCCGGCCAACATGTCTCCACAAAACCACCCCAACCCACCCAGCCAACATGTCTCCACACAACCACCCCAACCCACCCAGCCAACATGTCTCCACAACACCACCCAACCCACCCAGCCAACATGTCTCCACAAAACCATCCCAACCCACCCAGCCAACATGTCTCCCACAACCCCCCAACCCACCCAGCCAACATGTCTCCATACAACCACCCCAACCCACCAGCCACATGTCTCCACAAAACCATCCCAACCCCCCAGCCAACATGTCTCCACAAAACCATCCCAACCCCACCAGGTTGCTTGTCAGTCACCCAGCAGTAATCGTCTATGATTGATTAAGAGATTCAAGGAGCTATCATTGTTAAGTAACATAACAGATGCAAAGCATTGAATATTTACATTCATGCACTTCAAAATGAATGTTGTAACTTTGCCCCAGAGGCATTTAACGCAGGGCAGTTTTTTTACCAAAAACATCTGATCTTTTCACATCAGATCTTTTTTCAGAGCTGATCTGATTGGTCCAAAAGACCAATTTGTGAAAACAAATATGGAATCTGGGCTGCCTGTCTAAACGCAGCCTTACACTTCGAGCCGCCTGGGCTCACTCCCCCTCTCTCTCCATCTCTTTCTCTGCGCCTTGCACCCCACAGTAAGGGAGTAGGGCAGACAGGAGTTAGCCCTGCTGCACTAATGCTTGGACTGGCTTGTGAGGCATGTTCTGGAGACTGGAATACAAATCAGGCTATTCCACTCCAGTCAGTGTTGAGCTGGCGTTATTCCCAAGGAGTCTGCCATGCCGGCAGTCTGTGGCACAGAAGAAACATGGACAGGAAGGAAGCTAGGACAGGGCTCCCGGCTCCCCGCAGCCCGCAGGGGCCCACGACACCCACAGGACTCTGTATTACTACTGTAATAATCACTGTCTTTACGGACTACTGCTCTGGAAACCACCGATTTGGAGAGAGAGAAGGGAGGAAACCGAGAGAGGGAGGAGAAACAGAGAGAGGGGGGAGGAGAAACAGAGAGAGGGAGGGAGGAAAAAGAGGAGAGAGAGAGAGAGAGTGAGAGTGAGGAGAGAGAGAGCGAGGAGAGAGATAGAGAACAACAAACACCCCAACACACTCTTTCACGCCCACACACACACATTCAGGAAGAAACATCTGGGGTATCAGTGTGTCACATGGGAGGAACAGCTTGGAATAACAGCATGAAGGCCTGTCTCTTTTTCTCACTCTAGCTTTCCTACACATAAACACAAACAGTACACAGACCACACACACATTCTCTCTTGTGCTTTATGTTGAATATGTGAAATACAATTATACAACGTGAGTCAGTCAAACAGAGGTGGCATTCAGTGTTCCTTATTTTCCCCCTGTTATTTAAACATTTGGGAAATAGCAGCTCAAAAGTTGCCAAAGAAGCCCTTGTCATATTGATGAAGTTTAAGATGATATTGGACTGGAGGACTTTAATTGTTTGTGAGCGAAACAACAGTCAGATATAGATTTTTGACTTGGCTCATCCAATTACAACGGTTTCACTAGGAAAGCATAATGCATCACTATTCCATAACCTGTGGGCTGTTTCTGTGCCACATGTGGCAATCATAAAATGAAGCATTGTCAGTAATACCAAACCTGCCTTGTCCAGAACCAAGCTTCCCTAATCAGAAAGCCTGTGATGTTCAATGGCCGTGATATAGAGCGTCAAAACCGTGATGTATCATGGGTAAATTGTGACGGGACTGACTTACTGACTGATAATATTGACTAGTTATTTAGGATGCAAGGTGATTTGTAGATCAGTTCCGTCTCACCTCGCCTTTAACGTCAGCTCAAATCACATTGTATTTGTCACATTCTTTGTAAACAACAGGTGTTAGACTAACAGTGAAATGCTTTCTTACGGCCACCTCCCAACAATGCAGAGAGAATAGAGAAATAATAGAAAGATGATAACACAACCAATAAATACACAATGAGTAGCAATAACTTGGCTATATACACTGAGTACCAGGACTGACTCGATGTGCAGGGGTACGATGTAATTGAGGTTGATTCTGTATGTACATACATGTAGGGGTAAAGTGACGAGGCTACAGGATACATAATAAGCAATAGCAGTAGCGTATGTGATGAGTTAAAAGAGCTAGTGCTAAAGGGGGTCAATGCAATAGTCCGGGGAACTATTTGGTTAACTATTTAGCAGAGGCATTGTCGTGCCTTCGTCACGACTGTGTTGTTGTGTGTGGACCATGTTAATTCCTTAGTGATGTGGACACCGAAGTACTGATGCTCTCAATCACCTCCACTACAGCCCCGTCGATGTCGATGGGGAGGGGGGGGGGTGCTCGGCCTTCCATTTCCTGTAGTTCCGTGATCAGCTTCCTTGTCTTACTGACATTGAGGAAAGGTTGTTGTCCAGGCACCAAAGTGCCAGGTCACTGACCTTCTCCTTATAGGCGGTCTCATCGTAGTTGGTGATCAGTCTACCACCGTGGTGTCGTCAGCAAACTTTATGATGGTGCTGGAAGGTGAAGAGGTAGTATAGGAGGGGACTAAGCTCGCATCACTGAGGGGCCCCCGTTTTGAGGGCCAGCATGGCGGATGTGTGTTGCCTACCCTCGGGGTGGCCCGACAGGAAGTCCAGGATCCGTTGCAGAGGAAGGTATTCAGGTCCCAGGGTCCTGAGCTTAGTGATGAGCTTGGAGGGCACTATTGGTGCTGAACGCTGTAGCTGTAGTCAATGAACAGATGCTCCCCCCAAGGTGTATATCGGTCCACTAATACAGGACTAGTAAAGGCACGACTTTTGTGAGATTTGTTTTCTTCATATATACATATATATTTTTTTCATAAATATATTTTTTTAATTCTGATGTTTCAGGGGATGCTTGCAGCACCCTCAACCACCCCTACTTCCTGCGGCTATGACGGTTTGTGTCAAGAACTGCAACGCTGCTGGGTTTTTTCACGCTTAACAGTTTTCCGTGTGTATCAAGAATGGTGCACCACCCTAAAGACATCCAGCAAACTTGACACAACTGTAGAAGCATTGGAGGTCAACAATGGGCCAGCAGCCCTGTGGAATGATTCCGACACCTTGAGTCCATGCACCGACAAATTGAGGATGTTCTGAGGGCAACTCAATATTAGGAAAGTGTTCCTAATGTTTGGTTATACTCAGTGTATGTGCATACTGTATTCTCTACACAGCTCATCCTATATAACTACTGCTGTACATACCTTTTTCCTATTTATACAGTGAGCTCCAAAAGTATTGGGACAGTTTTTTTACTAGGCAGGTCAGTTAAGAACAAATTCTTATTTTCAATGACGGCTTAGGAACAGTGGTTAACTGCCTTGTTCATGAGGCAGAACGACAGATTTTTACCTAGGCAGCTCAGGAATTCGATCTTGCAATCTTTCGATTACTAGTCCAACACTCTAACCACTAGGCTACCTGCCACCCAGTGACTTTTTCTGGGCTCTGTACTCCAGCACTTTGGATTTCAAATGATATAATGACTTTGAAGTCCAGACTGTTCAGCTTTAATTTGACGGTATTTTCATCCATATCAGTGAACAGCTTAAAAATGACAGCACTTTTCTTCACAGTCCCCCCATTTTAATGGGACCAAAAGTATTGCGACAAATTCACTTATATGTGTATTAAAGTAGTCAAAAGAGAAGTAGTTGGTCCCATATTCCTAGTACACAATGACTACATCAAACTTCTGTCTCTACACATTTTCTGGATGCATTTGCTGTTTGTTTTGGATGTGTTTCCGATTCATTTGTGCCAAATTGAAATGAATGATACATAATGTATTGTGTCATTTTGGAATCACTTTTATTGTAAATAAGAATAGAATATGTTTCTAAACACTTCTACATTCATGTGGATCCTACAATGAATTATGGATAATCCTGAATGAATCGTGAATAATGATGAGTGAGTAAATTCACCATTACAATAGCATAGGAGTACATGACAAATAAACTTTATATGATTTCTTGAAATGTAACATCCAATAAAAACTTAGCAGCTGGAAGCCAGCGTACCATTTTAGCCGTTTCGGCTAATACAAAATTCCCCAGACCTCCAAGGAGGCGTGACAACAGCGTGATTTTGAGGTATTGCTACTCTACCGAGACTATAGCCAAGCCAACCCAGGCCCCCTTCAGGGCAACAGAATCTGCTGGTTCTCATCTTAACCTTTCATTTGATTCAATTCAATAAGAAAGATGATATCATACTGAGGCACTCAAGCCCAGAAATGAGAACCACTGCCTGTAGGTGATGCACCTGACCTATCCAGGTATGTTACATGGAGGACGCCCGACCCTCTATGTGAACTGTACCCATGGATGGCGTATCAGCTGTGCCAACATTGCCAATAGCTGAACGCTTCAGTGGAAGATTATCTGAGTCAAGTATACACGCACGAACGCACCCACTAGACCTTTGAATCCATTAGAAACGCGCAAAACAAATGTATTTCTGTTATCTATATAATATGTTTGTCATGGTCATATAGGGCCTAGGCTACTCTTAAAACGTATTGATATTTTTCCCTTGTTATTCCTGTTTTTGTGTGGGCGGGCGGGTTTACAGACAGTGCCAATCCGAGTGCTTAAACTCATGTTCTCTGACATGCCCAAGACGCATAAAGCATCACCACCGAGAGCCCACGCGTCCCGCCTCCCAATACCAAACACTTCATATCAGTTAACCCTTCCGGCATACTTTAACACAGAGCACCACCCACTCATATTACTGGCTCTATTTATGCATATGTGCCTCGATTATAATGTTTGGAAATGTTTGTTGGATGCACGTCATACCGTCTATTTCCAACACAATTGCCGATGGAGGGGTTCGTGGTTCCTTGGAACGAGGATGGCCAGGACATCCGACACTTCCTAAGCCCCGGTCTGTCGCTCGTGTCCATGGCATTAGAGCGCTCTATCCCTCGGTGGTGGTGGCGGTCGGTGTCGGAGTATCCCCGGTGTTTGATTTTGATGGGGGTCCGTGGCTGCCTCCAAAGATGTTGAGGAGGCTTTAGGGTCGCCTGCTCCCGGGGAACGGGGAGCGAGAGGGAAAGGCTCTTTTTCGAGCATGGTGGTGGTACTTCCATCATAGTGCAAATGAAAATATCCCTTTTATATCTCAACTTATTGACACAAATAATAATATGGCTATATATTCTTTGACTTCAAATTAATAACCTATTGATGTCCATCACTGCCACTTAATCGTAGCCTACCCTGTGTAATTGGGTAGACAAAAGTGACCAAGTCAAGTGCAGTCCGATGTTATATGTAATATTCTAAATAAGAACATTTAAACCTTTCGACCATTATCACAGTGGTACTGTCAGGCAGAGAATGTGACTCATTTCACCAAGAAAGTGTCTTTCTTTTTCCTACCGTTTATCCAAGTAAATTCCCAACCAAAAGTTAATCTCTCTTCTAAATGTAAAATACTTCCCTTCTTTTTTGCTTAGAGCTTCGCCAATCGTTAAAGTATCCGTCTGGTAGGTGACGATAGCCCCTCGCGGGTGCTTCCCCTGAAGTTTGACACCTTGTCGCCCATTGCGCACTGGATCACTTTAGTTACAGAACAATGTATTGCTTTTATCAGCTCCTTATTGCAGAATCACAGACCGCTGGCTCCTGTGCGATGCGGGGTATTATTGCTGCTCCCGACTGCACATGTCTGTCAAAGCTCGCTCGTAACCGCTCCGTCTCCAGCTGTAGCCATAAAAAGTAATAGAATACTGTCGTGCATCTGGAACTACATAGGCTGAGCCGCACGCGCGGAGCCCACTGTCTCGACTTTCCCCTGATTAAATATATGATCCAATATTTCAGTTTGATATTAAATTAGACTTCGAGCATAGAACATCTCCATTAATTAGATAATTCGGTTGCCTTTGGAGTTGTGGTTGTGCCTGTATCCAAAACCCACGCGATGTTATTTTCTTCGCACAATGCATTATCAAAAGCAAAAGGCTACCAGAAAAGCATGACTGTCGAAGTCCTGTAGTCGCTGCTTCCATTATCTGTCCATTGTCACGTCTGAACTCCAGATTGACGACAAATGTACATTAACCATAACGCATCATCAACCCCTCCAGTCTCTCGCGCTCTCGCTTCTTTTCTCGCTCTCTTTTTTTCTCTCCAGCAAGCCCACACTCACGGCCCCGTCCAGTTGGGTTTATCTCTTTGGACTGAAAGGAATTTAATAATGTATTATTATTTCCCTCATATTGCGTTCTTTTCTCGACAGTCAGTTTTGTGCAAGCGCATTTGACGGTATTCTCCTGAAAAGCCCTCGACATAAAATCAAAAGAATTGATGTATTTTAATAGCCTACTAAATCGTTTTCCACCACTGTCTGCTTTCAGTGCACTGCCGACGTGGTCAAAAGTGTAAGCCGTAGTAAATGGATAACCACTTATCACAAAACGCGCTATTTGTTGTATCGTTTTAGCTATTTGTCGCAGTCGTTCCACTGATGCGAGTTGTCACTTAGATTTCTCTGACCGTTTTCAGCATAATTGGATCATATCTGGACACGCAGGGTTGAAACCAAGAGCACTCTCAATGCAAGATGCGTTTGTAGAGCGCATTCACAACTGCATCTCTACAACCTTCCGTTAATCATAGCATTAATTATATTATCGTCTCATCTGCTGATGCATAATGATCAGGGATTCTCAGCTCCAGTTTTTATTAAATCTCCGGGCAATGCTATATGGCACCGTGCGCCATCGAATGAAGTATTTGTAATATCACATATGAGCACGTCTGCTTACCCATAAGGCATTAAACAATTTGATTTTTAATCTGCAGAAATTCTCTCACATCAAAGGTCTTTTTTTTGTTTATCAGTTAGATATTCTACAGCTGTGGTGAGAGATGGCTATAGCTACAGGAATAATTTAAAGTCCCAGTGCAGTCAAAAACGTGATTTTCTGTGTTTTATATATACACAACATGACCAAAAGTATGTGGACACCTGTTTGTCAAACATCTCATTCCAAAAATAATGGGCATTGGAGTTGGTCCACTGCTGCTATAACAGCCTCCACTGCTCTGGGAAGGCTTTCCACTAAATGTTGGAAATTTGCTGCGGGGACTTGCTTCCATTCAGCCACAAGAGCATTAGTGAGGTCAGGCACTGATGTTGGGCGAATAGGCCTGGCTCACAGTCAGCGTTTCAATTCATCCATGATGGGGTGGAGGTCAAGGCTCTGTGCAGACCAGTCAAGTTCTCCCACACCGATCTTGACAAACCATTTCTGGATGGACCTCACTTTGTGCACGGGGGCATTGTCATGCTGAAACAGGAAAGGGCCTTCTCCAAACTGTTGCCACAAAGTTGGAAGCACAGAATTGTTTAGAAAGCCATTGTATGCTGTAGTGTCTAAGATTTCCTTCACTGGAACTAAGGGGCCTAGCCCGAACCACAAAAAACAGCCCCAGACCATTATTCCTCCCACCAAACTTTACAGTTGGCACTATGCATTGGGGCTGGTAGCGTTCTCCTGGCATTCGCCAAACCTACATTAATCTGTCGGACTGCCAGACGGTGAAGTGTGATTCATCACTCCAGAGAATACGTTTCCACTGCTCCATAGTCCAATGGCGGCGAGCTTTACACCACTCCAGCCAAAGCTTGGCATGCGCATGACAATCTTAGGCTTGTTGTTTGGCTGCACGGCCATGGAAACCCATTTCATGAAGCTCCCGACGAACAGTTATTGTGCTGACGTTGCTTCCAGAGGCAGTTTGGAACTGGATAGTGAGTGTTGCAATTGAAGACAGGCAATTTTACGAGCTTCAGCACTCGCCTGTCCCATTCTGTGAGCTTCTGTGGCCTACCACTTCGCGACTGAGCCGTTGTTGCTCCTAGACATTTCCACTACACAATAACAGCATTTACAGATTCAGATACCTTTTAATGTCCTCAGAGGCAATTCATCTTGCATTAGTCATAAAACATATCTAAAAATGAAAATAAGTAGCAAAGGATATTTACAAACAAATAGGCAGAGTAAGTGCAGTTTCATAGTGCAAGTGCTAAGTGCAATTAGTTTCACACATTTGGCTCTAGCAGGGCCGACTGACTCGTTGGAAAGGTGGCATCCTATGACGGTGCCACGTTGAAAGTAGTAAGGCCATTCTACTGCCACTGTTTGTCTATGGAGATTGCATGGCTCTGTGCTCTAATTTATACACCTGTCAGCAACGGGTGTGGCTGAAATAGCCGAATCCACTAATTTGAAGGGGTGTCCACATACGTTTGCATATATAGTGTATTTCCATACTGTGAGGATGGAATAATACTGTGAAATTGTGAAAATTATGAAAATGCAGTTCAGTGTAAGAGCTGTTTAAAAAGAACACCTGAAATGTCTGCCTGTTTCGTTGAGATGAAGTTTTGGCCTGCAGTATAAGTTAATAGATCAATAACAAACAGAGTTCCAAACCTTTCAGGTTACATATCCCTCCCATTAGGCTCGTCCAATTAGGACACTCACTCAAACCACTCCCAGACAGTCCTAGCAAAATTCTTGCTTGAGAAATTGTTCTTTGCTAAGAAGATGTTTTCGTTTCTTTTTGTTATTTAAAAAAACCCAATTTAAACAGTAAGGTACTTAATTGTTACCCAGAAATGATTTGATATTGAGATAAGTGGCAACATGTCATTCAGGGCAGATGGGACATATTTTTTTGGGGGGGCTTGACTGATTTGCATGTTATTTTGGCATTAATACGAGTTACATATCAGTTTGCAAACAATGTAATATATATAACAATATATATAATTGAGTTAATAAAGCCGCATACAAACATGGTCTCTTTTTTGTTTTCTTGAGTAAGGCAGCTCCAAAATGCAGGTGTTTCAACCTAGCTCAGTGCTTTCTGTTGTTGTGGGGCAAGCCAGCAGAAAATAGGAGTGTTGTGCCGTGATTGGCTCAGTGTTCTGTCACTCATGGGGTAAGTCACCAGTCCTTACTAAGGGTAGACATCAAAAATTCTAGCCCTTTGCGTCCTGCCGTATAGTTACATTAGTAGTGCCCTTCCAAGAAGGCTCAAGGTCATTGGCCATAGATAAAATGACGTCAAATTACGTTATATGTACAGTAGCTTTGATTGGACTGATCATGTCAACATCATACTTTCAAAGTCTTAGCTAGCAGTCATCATCACGAATCAAGTCGACAATCTACTGGCAAATCCTTTTAATCCTTGTCATATGAAGAGAAATAATGAAGATAAATTATAGATAAAATGTATCGGTGCTCATCGGCCACTGGACATAAACATTACACAACAAGTTGGAAATCGCAAATTCAACAATGAGTGGTTTGGAAGGAACTGGTGACAGTGGCTAACCGCAAGCATTGCAACTGGGAAATATGTTTTGAACGGTCATCCAACTCAGACTTGTCAATGTTTCTCTTTCTCTTTCCTTGATGACAAAATTTGGCCACGAAGTACCACCGCGCCACCTTCCTGTTTAAGTGAGCACATCACCACAACGTGAGTCCAAAAATGTCTAATATGCTGCTGCATAAATTATGTAATATGCCAGGGAGATATGTATACTGTAACTAACAAAGTAATAGAAAGTGCATGTTGTGTAGTAAGCTGTTAGTTGCCCATGTGCCTCACCCTAATAATTTGGTCTATTTTCACCTCTTAATTTCCCCTAACATTACTGTTCTGACTCAGTGGTGCACATGTAGCATATAATCTGTTTTTGAGAAATGTCATCATCTAATATTGTCAGAGATTTCATTGTCTTCTTATTTGCCCCCTTTATTTATCATATGGTTCTGACTTGGTGTACAGGGAAAATACTTTAAGAGCAGCCCATGTTCTGCATTCTGTCACTGTACATTTCAAAAGTGCTGAACACATAGTTATATTTTTTATTTAATTTAACTAGGCAAGTCAGTTAAGAACAAATTCTTATTTACAATGACGGCCAATCCCAGGCAAACCAAAGCAGGGCCAATTGTGTGCTGCCCTATGGGACTCCCAATCACGGCCGGTTGTGATATAGCCTGGATTCGTAGCAGGGTGTCTGTAGTGTCGCCTCTAGCACTGAGATGCAGTGCCTTAGACTGATGCGCCATGTCCGTTTTAGCTCGCTTTTTAATGTCTTAATCGAAAATATGAAATGCCTCTGATCTGCTCATCGTTCCTTCAATTGTCAGTAGAAACCACATTTGTTTAAGCAAGTCAGCCATATCAGCTATGTTTTTTTAAAAGGCTGTAAATGAGGCTGAATTAACTGTTTCGCAGCCAGACAAGGCTCCGCTGACAGCCAGGTGTACCAGTGGTAAGGATTCAGTCCATTGTGCTGGAAAGAAAGCTCTGCTGTTGGGACAGCTTTATTTAGGCCCTAACAGTTTGTGGGCACCGCTTGTTGCCGTTAGAGTGCAATTAATGTATTGTTTAGTGTTGTGTAGTGGCTTTGCTGGCATGCATCTAACAAATTGGGGGGAGTTTGCCTCACCAAGATTTACATGCTAAATCGCCACTGATTGATATAAAAACAGCTGCATTGGGCCTTTAATACAAAAATAATGGAACCTTGTATATTCACATTTTATAAGTCTAAATGCATTCTCCAAATCATAACCAAGATACCTGAGCCCTGTAACCACAGGACAAGGAATCTACACAGTGTCGAAAGAATTCCACAGGGATGCTAACCCATATTGACTCCAATGCTTCCCACCGTTGCTGGATGCCCTTTGGGTGGTGGACACACAGGACACTGTTGAGCATGAAAAACCCACCAGTGTTGCAGACACTCTTACCCACGGTAATACATTTTTCATACTTATCCCCTATGGGATTTGAACCCTCAACCCTGGCGTTGCAAGTGCCATGCTCTACCAACTGAGCCACACGAGACAAGTTTTTCACACAAACTTGTGCTCCTGGCACCAACTACCATAACCCATTCAAAGGCACTTAAATATTTTTTCTTGCCCTTTCACCCTCTGAATGGGACACACACAATCCATGTCTCAATTGTCTTAAGGCTTAAAAATCATTTTTTAACCTGTCTCCTCCCCTTCATCTACACTGATTGAAATGGATTCAATAAGGGACATCAATAAGGGATCATAGCCTTCACCTGGAAAGAGCAGGTGTTCTTAATGTTTTGTGTACTCAGTTTAAATACTGTACTTGCTATGCTGATGAGGTAACATTATGAACACTACCATAGATACCTGATAAGCTGATGAAGTAATGTTAAGAACACTACCATAAATACCTGATAAGCTGATGAAGTAATGTTAAGAACACTACCATAGATAGCTGATAAGCTGATGAAGTAATGTTAAGAACACTACCATAGATAGCTGATAAGCTGATGAAGTAATGTTAAGAACACTACCATAGATAGCTGATAAGCTGATGAAGTAATGTTAAGAACACTACCATAGATAGCTGATAAGCTGATGAAGTAATGTTAAGAACACTACCATAGATAGCTGATAAGCTGATGAAGTAATGTTAAGAACACTACCATAGATAGCTGATAAGCTGATGAAGTAATGTTAAGAACACTACCATAGATATCAGCTGAGGTAATGTTATAATCATTACCATATAAATACCTGATATGCTGATGAGGTAATGTTATAATCATTACCATATAAATACCTGTTATGCTGATGAGGTATCCTTATAAAAGCTACCATATAAATGTCGGATGTGCTAATGAGGTACGATTATAAACACTACCCTATGAATACCGACTATACTGATGAGGTAACGTTATATAAGGATCTATAAATCAATAAATACCTGCTGGTAATTGCTGGAAGCAATGTGAATTATATGAGTTTACTAGATTCATGAAAAGTGATGATCCATTCAGACCAGCCTTACTGACTGAACTTTTGTAAACTATATTACCTGCTGCTGGCGAAATACCATGGAGGTTATTCACATTTAGCCTCCTGTAGAAATCTCACATTAGTCCTCTGAATATAGTGTATGCGTGTCTGTCTGTCTGTCTGTGTGTGAGTGTGAGAGAGAGCGCTCAACATAAACCTGTGCCTGCTGGGTATTTGATGTTTTGGAATATTGATATTAAGATGATTCTGGTAAAGGAGCTCTCTCTCTCTCTTTGATGCATCACCAACACATGAAAGACTCCTCTATTTATATCATGCCAAGAAAAGCCCTGTGTCTGTCTGGCCTCTGTCCCAAGCTGTGTGTAGTGTAGTGTAGTGTAGTGTGCGAACCAGGGGATTCTGGGAATTGGACCTGCTCTTAGGGAGGACAATGAAACATTAATCCACACCACTTTTCTGACAGTGAAGAATAATCTGGCCTGGCCACTAACTTTGTGTGTGGTGATCGTGTGTGTGTGTGTCAGTAAATATGTGGTTGTTCATTTGTACTGTAGGACAATGGGTGGTGGAAGGTAGTCCATGCATGCTCATATGCCTATGGTGTCAGAGAATGCAGCCATGCATAAGAATGTAATAGATGTATTTTCTTCCAGCGAGGTATCTGATGTCATTTGTATTACGTGGTTTGATACAAACCTAGAAATAACCTCAATGTCTACATTTTCATTTTCTGCAGCGGTGGTCAAGCAGCGTGTTCATATTGGCTATGAGCTCGTTACCGACCTGCATCCTCCTTTAAACTCCATTTGAAACCGCACTGCCACTGTGTGTGTTTGTTCCAGGGCCGAGGTGGGAAAGAAAGCGATGACGTGATCTAATGTATAAGGAATGGGAGACCTCGAGGAGACCGTGGTTTACTTTGGGGAGCAGCTGAGCAACATTTATGACTTTAAAGGCCAGATAAGTAGATTTCGGAGCTTCTTAAGACCATATTGATGAGGCTGAGGGGCTGGAGAGGATATCTGAGAGCAAGATCCAGTAGCTGACCCATCCACAAGGCTGTCCAATTTCCTCACTGCCGCTCTCCCATCTCCCCAGCCATGGCTTCTGTTTCAAACACAATTAGTAATGATGCTGATACTGTTTCTGTATGGAACATGGGCATTGGACACCACAGATGTGGCACCACTCAAATGGAGAGTACATGGCAAAGCAATTGCTCATTTATTTTAACTTTGGAACCAGTGGAGCTGGACCCATTGGCCACCACATAGAGATTCCTGATTAATAAAACAGCAGGCAGCCTTACATTTTTCACATCGCCTACCAAAGATTTATACAGTCAGCAATGCAAGCCATGTAGTGGAAAGGGGGGGGGTTCAAGAGGTATTCATGCTAAAAACAGCTCCATGGTTCGTAAACCCCCTAAAAGTCTCTGGTTGATTGAGTGTTCAATTGTCATTTCACTATACTGAAACAGAATTGATCCTGCAGAATAGGCACAGTTCACATCTGTAAGTGTAGCACAGGGAAAATATTCTCTGCTGCTGATATTTACAGTGCAGTCCTCGGAGCGCTTCTCCCTCCCTCATGCATTTTGGAAAATCACAGGTTTCTGCAGCAACTGTGTGTAGGGTGACTGCGTGGGTGGAAATATGAAAGGCAGAAATCTAAAATGTGTCAGACACACCATCCACTGAGCCACGTTTGGTGGTTCCCCCAGAGCGCTCTGGTTACAGACAGCAGGCACCACAAGAGAGATTAGGGGCACTAAAAGTATCAAATATACAAAATGGAGGTGTGCAGATGTATTGTTTCTAATATGCTACAACCATCTGAGCAACGCTCCATTTCTACGGTAACATTTGTTTCCTTTGCCATAAAATTGCTATGAACGTTCCATTTAAACCATATGAGAAGGGTGTTCAGCCAACATTCGCTGCCTAAATGTAAAGCAAACATTTCCTCTACATGGCATCTAATTTGTTTCATCTCAGTACCCCAGTCAGTAACACTGCTGTTCCTAGCGGATGTGACCAGGAGACAGTAACAGCCAACCAAAGTCACCTTGTAGCCTGATTACAGGATGGAGGACCGGCCTCTTCAGTCCCCCTTGTTTCTTACAGCAGAGGAGCTGAGGGGCACCAACAGTAAAACATTTGACCACAGTGTGCTCTAACCCAACGGTTTTCACAAATATCCCAGTGCCGGTGCCCTTAAACTCATTTTTTTTAATTGGACAAGTTCAGATCGTAGTACTTCCGTTTCAAAACATTCACCGTACTGGACACAACTATGATGTCCACAATACAATGTACCCTAAACACCAGTCATAACTTCACCTATTACCCACTGACTATTCAGATGGCGAAATGGACAAAACTCAGTTAACATTGTCATACTCATGTCAGTCTCTCCATTTCATCGTATTGACATGTATCCTCCTCGCCACAAATTGCACTGGGTTTGTTTATTGATAAGAGTAATATTTACATTTTAACCTTTGGAGTTGACACAAACACAGCCATGGCTTTGGAGTCAGGCTGTGTCAGCTAGTATCAGTTGCCAAAGCCACGTTCACCGAGTCTAAAGTAGACTAACGTCTTTCTCCATGTCCAACTCTGGGACTATTGTGCATGTGGGAGAGATGCTTTGTGGCCCAAGGCACAACAGAGCCAGAAACAAGAAAAACAACTATCCTCTCCCCTAACAGCAGTCATGACAGAAGCCATACTTGGTCAGTTTGTATCTGTATTCTGAAGCCATCTATTGTAGCATTGATTTACCTCGACAATGGTTTCAAGGCAGCCACTGAAAATTTCAGTTGATGAATAGCAGAATTGGTTTACGAAAGACTATTGAAAAGCAGTCCTTGTGCATAGGGCAGACCTACAACCAAAAATGAGTGCTAGTTTGCATGTCAACTAATTGGTATTACGGGGTTGCTTTTGGCCAGTTATTATAACCCATTTGCATGAGTACAGGACTCCAAATGTATTCATTTGACAGTTAAGGTTTATGGAGGTATTGTTATAAATAACATGAACATCCAAAAGGGGGACTGTAGAGACCTATAGGAGTAACAATCATTTACTTCCAAGTTTGATCTGTGTTCCTCACTTATGAGAGGAGGCAGGGGGGCTCAGGTGTGGTGGCTGCATCCATGGCAACGTTGTCAACCAAATTTTGCAAGTCAGTGTTTTCCTGAGTTATCATCAAAATGTAACAGCAGTGCTGTCTAACACAGCCTGCGTATTGACCATGGAAATGAGTTGACCACAAATAGATGAATTAAATAACATTTACTTGCTCCAAAAACAGACACATGGCAGTACAGATGACAGACGAGATGAGCTTCTTGTATGAGGAAAAACAAAAGCAATCTTCATTCATATCATACAGCAGCAGGTCTATACAGAACATGGGGACATCTACCATCAGACAGGTGGCTGCACTTGGTAATGGTCACTAAAATATACACTAAATATTGAGCAGCAGTTTCAATCTTAAAAACAGACCAGAGGCCAAAGATATGATTGAGAAAACAAGAGTTTAGGACTCCGAGGAAAAGTTCAAGCTTTAAAGTATGTACACGGCAAAGGGGGGGGTCAATGCAGTCAAAAAGCCCACAGAAGGGGAAGATGAGATGACAGGGGAAAAACTGTTAAGGCTCAAGTGTAATTGCAGTTCCCATCAGGAGGTAATGGTGATCACAATCAAAATGTCAACCAGATTATTCTTCACAGACTAAGAACTCAATCACTGACCAATCATAAGCTTAATTTCCATGCAAACCTTCCGAGGCAGACCGAGTAAACACCTGTATAGAGTCACTGGACACTCCCATCACAGTAACACTTCAGATAGGAAGTCAACTTCTCCTGGACTGGAAAACTGGATGAAAATTCTACAACCCGTTTCAGTTTGTCAACCATCATGGTGAAACTGTCAAGCTTGATTACATTTCAGTTTAGCCCCTGATGATAAAACAGCCCCACCTGCTGATTTACAGGGGAGGGACAGCCACATGGGAGCCAACCTAGCCATGGCTCATTAATAAATGATAGTACAGTTAATTCATGTTTAGGCTCTGAGTGGACAGAGGCCACAGGTGTCCCTGCTTACTGTTATAATCTGTAGATATTAAAGTCTGGATAAGGCACAGCAACCATCCCCTCCGAACGAACGAGAGCAAGTCAGGTGCCATGGTGGTTGAGATGCAAATACTAACTCAGACAAAGAGCTCACGTCAACACAGAATACACCAATTCTGCAGAGCACAAGTTGAGAGAGAGAAAATAAAGTGAGAACAGAAATTCAACAAACCTGGAGAATTGTGACCCCACCCGTGTCATCCAAGTGCAACACTAAAACACTCAGTGCAGAGAACAGGCTCCCAATGTGATGGAGGGGTGGAAGAGTAAAGAGTTGAAAACAGCATATTCCAGACTAGTTTTTCCAAAGGACGAAAGACAGAACTGCTACACAGATCTACGTGAATCCAAAGGCCTGAATCCTGTCCAGACAGTCAGTACATAAGCCCTGTAGGAGGAAGGAGCGAGAAAACACCATCCCATCAAACAAACTAATGAACTATATACAAAAATATTGGGAGGCAAAAGATTTTAAAAATAGAAACCCGTTGACACCATCACAACAGGAAGAAAAAAACAAATGCAAAAAGATTTAAAAAATATATTGTGTTCTGCCAACCAATGAAGGGAATACGCAGAGGAAAAAGACCTGAAATCAGATTTGACAATTATTTTCTTATAGTACAAGGTAACTCCCAGTTTTTAAACAAAAGGATTTCCTGATAGAAAAAATGACAAAAAAAGATAAAACTTCATTTACAAGCACACTGAAATCATATATTTACAAAAAAAAATAAAAAAATTCAAAACTCCCATACACTGGCACACATTGTTATGTCCTGATTAGCGACAGGCTGCACCCCCAGCGCCCTCCAGGGGTCACTGGCAGGAACACAAGTGAGAGACCACTGGACTGCCAAGCCCAAACCTAAAAGCTGATTGGAGGAGCTCCGGGGAGGGGGGGGAAATGGAGCCATGAGCCACATCCTGGCTGTTAATTGGCAACTCGTACAAGAAGCTTTGATTGGTTTACATTAGAAGATCCGCTTGCGTTTCAGGTAGGAGTCAGCATAGTGGCCCCCCCAGGCCCTGGGAGTGTTGTCCCACGTAGCCCCCTTCTGGGCTGGGCTCTGGAGACGGGATCAGACGCTTGTGACCACCAACGGGAGTCTACAGGGGGCAGAGACATAACCACTGTCAATGCCATGGTGAGAAATGGGGACAGAACAGGAAATGGCAGACAAACCAATAATGACAGAGGCACACTGACCTTCATCCCCAGACCAGATGGGTATGTGTTAGAGTGGCTCACCGGAGGCATGCCCACAGCCTGAACAGACAAACAGTGTTCAGTGATCAAAACAGAACCACAAAGCATTGGTCTCACCTAAAAGGCACGATATGTACGTTTGATTTCCAGTGAAGACGGCCAGCTTGGGTCTTTGTTCCTCTATTAGTTTTACACTCAAACAGGAACAGTAAAGCATGATCTATCCCTTCAGCTTTGACACAGTTCACTCAAACAAAAATATGCAATATCGAACATCTGCATCTGACTTCACAGGATTCCGCTACAAAATCTTTGCAGGACAATTCTCCACCATTTTGTTTGTCATTGTTCTGCCAGCATGGCTACTGTGGTTATGCAACTATGCGCGGCTTCAAGATAATGTGTTGTCCGCATTCGTCTGATTGGACCAAGGACACGCAGAATAAGACAATAATTTCAATTAACATTTGCAGCCCAACTGTTTCATAATGTTTAGAACTTACAGATTGTCCCCAAAATGACAGGTGCTAGCCTAGCCAACAGGCATCAAGACATCTCCGCTAAGTCTAACAGAGGTCAACCTTTATATTTTGATCAGACACTCAACCCTCATTAGATCTGTTGATTACATTGGGAAGAGGCAGAGAGAAAGTCTAAGCAGCAGTGGGGGTGGGTATCAGTGTGGGCCTACCTTGTTGAGATGGCTGGCGGGGAGGCTGCCGGGTGCCACCGAGCTGTAGTAGGAAGACGAGGGCAGGCTGGGGGGGTAACTATAGTGGGAGGAGGCCTGCTCACTGTAGCTGGGGTGGCCAAACCGCTACAGAGACATTAATCATGTTATTCTATGCTGCATATATAAAAAAAATAAGACTACAAAGGGGAGTAGAGATTGAAAAGGCAAGAGATGCAGCAGCTTGAAGACTGGATATGAATAGTGGAGATGGTATAGTGTCTCTTACCTGCTGTCCGAACCCTGCCAAAGCGCTAGTGTCCAGAGCCTCCTGCTGTTCATACAGATGGGCCAGAGGGTCCTGGGGAGAAAGGAGCCAGACGCCATTAAACCTGCTGCTCACGTAACCAAGTTACGCTCGTACCGTACGCTTATTCCACAGCTTCAAGCTTTTTGGTGGCGCATCTGGCTAGTACGTTGTCAAGCAGGGAGTCGTGTTTGAGGCAGAAGACCCCAAGTTCAAACCATTGTGAGGACAGGGTTGCCAGACAGGAAGTGGTGCTGATAAGCAGGCCCACTGTGTTCCATCACACTAGAAAAGTCCATGCACTGACCACTGGGCAGCCAGAGAGTTAGAAAACCCACCTGTGGCCACAATGACCTTAACCAAGACAGCAGTGTCCTCAGATATCAAATAAACATCAATGACTAGGCATTCTATCACAACATCAGATCAGCCTGGCCAGGCAGTAGGGCTGGACAGTAAAGGTTAGAGGATAAGGGGAACCTACCTGGTGTATTGGGGGGTAGTCTGGGGTGTAGGACTCCTGGTAGCGCAGCCTGTAGTTACAGTGGATGTTCTGTGTGCGCTGGTTGGATGAGTTGCCTAGCGCTGGTCTCTTCCTGTAAGGGTGGGGCCTGCAGTTGGTGCCTGAGTGAAGGACGGCAGGAATGGGAAATGTCAAAAAACCCTACGGGTCAATACTGGGAAGGAATCAGAGCCAAACTTCACAGGCTGCAGAGAGTAGGAAGGGCAGCTCACCTGAGGATGGGAACAGGCTGTGGACATTGAAGGGGTTCTGGGGAAGATTCACATCATTGGGACGGTGTCCTTGTATGGACACCTATTGGAGAAGACATTTAAAAATCAGGGGACTTGATGTTATGTAATGAGGCACAATGACTTGAGTATCCCTGCTAGTAGAGACATTAGAAAAGTATGCAGAGCATTTTAATCATACCCCAGGTGCTGTAGGCCCCTCTGCCCGCATCACTCCACCAAGGTGGGAGATGGACATGCCCTGGAGAGTGGGGGAGGGGTTCTGGGAGAAGCTGGTAGGAGACTCTCTGCCCAGGGGGCGACCCATAGAGTGGGGGTTTATGGGGCCCATAGGGTCTGACGGGAGGCCCAGGGATGGAACCACACCGCCTGGGGACAGGAGACAAACACCTTATCAATATAACAAAACACCCCCATCACTACACTGTAGAGAGCCCTGAGATCACACTGAAAATCAATACAACACTAACACAGTAAATAACCTAGATGTAATAAGTACTGCCCAAATCCATTACATGTGTAAAGAAGCTGTAATGTAAATCACTAACAGAAAGCAGGGCTAGCATAGCATGCATATGCTCAGCATCAATGTAGAGCATTGCTGTATGTGATAAATAAGCCAAACTAGAGAAACGGCTACTAATGACTTGTATTGGCAATACAAAATAGACTTTAGTCATGCCAATAAAGAATTTTAAATTGAGATGAATGGAAGGCCAAACCTTGAGGCAGGTCTCCCAGCAGATGGACTCCCTGCTGGAGAGGCATAGCAGCCAGAAGGTTGTCCCCCATTAGTCCTGCCTGTAGGAGACATGAGTTAGACACACACGCCTCAGTGACCCACAAGATTATAAAATGGTCTACATACCAGATATTTACTGAACCAAAAATGTCACATTTCAGAATTGTGTCAGTCAACAGAATTCACACCAAGACATTTCAAAACCAAACCGGCTGCACATTAATATTACTAGAAAAGCACCTCAAAAAGAACACAGCAGAAAGAAACACTTTCCCAAGGGAGAGCATTTACCAGCTTTGGTTTAGGGAGCAGGCCCTTCACGACAAACCTATTATCTACCACACACTCAGTGACCACTCACACAGGGAAGTAGTCGATTCTCTTTATTGTGCAGCACCTGAGCCCAGAGAAGATGATTCCCCAAAAAGGCTTGCTGATAGTAGGGGAGAGAATAAAGTAGGAGAAGTGTGGATGAGAGAGTAATGAACCAACATAAAAGGGGAGAGGCGCTGGAGGAGAGAGAGGTGGTGAGTATGCAGGGCATGCAGGGTACCTGTTGAACTTGGGCCTGGTTCTGGAGGAGGAGCTGGAGCAGAGCAGCAGAGAGGGAAGGGTTAGCCAGCAGCGGCATGGTGGGAGCAGCACCAAGGAGACCTGCAGAGACCATTTGACCTTAGGACCTGACAACCTATTATTTCACCACACATTGAAGGTGCAATATGCCTCCTTGTTGCTAAAATTCTAATAGTTTGCCTAATTTCAGTTTGTGACAAAATAACTAAGTGTAGAGAATCATTGTGTGACCTAAATACATTTTCAGCTGGTGTACAAAACCGAAAGTAAGAGACACAAAAAAAGTACTGAGACGCATAGAAAAAAAATCTACCACTGCCCAGACTTGCGTACAATGAGAATGACAGATCTATAACTCACATTCTATGTGAATTTGGCCGGGTCGCCAAAAAAGTTAACTATTATAGCTTAAAAGCACATGTCAAACTAATTCCACGGAATTTCTACAGGGTTTGGCTCCTCCTTTGTACTTGATTGATGAATTAAGGTCACTAATTAGTAAGGAACTCTCACCTGGTTGTCTAGGTCTTAACTGAAAGGAAAAACAGCAGACACTAGGCCCACCATGAAATGACTTTTGGCCCACCATGAAATTACTTGACACCCCTGCTTTAAAGCATTAACACCAGGGTAAGAGACTCATACCATACATTGTCTTCCTTTAGGAAATGGCATGATCTTACTCACCTTGTTTCCTGCCCTGGGTGAGGGGGTTGAACAGCATCTTGAGGGTGGCAGGGTTACTGAGGCCTGTGAGGATCTGCATGGCTGTGGGCTCAGGGAGGAGACCTTTCCCTCGGTTCAGGGCCTGCGGAGGGGGAGGGGAAGGGGAGCCATTCAGAACAGTTGTTTTACCACAGTAACATAAGGGAGTAATAGTTCAAACATATGGTCTGGTGTGGCAACCAAGAAGTCTTTACCATGGTCTGGGCAGCGATGAGGGCAGCCAGCATGCTCCTTCCCGGGGGTCCAGGGGCACAGAAGGAGACCCGGATGTGGGTCCCGCCTAGCGCCCTGCCGTCAGCCTCTCGCTGCACCTGCTCAGCCATCTCTGCCGAGGAGAACTCCAACATGGCAAACCGCCGGAAACTGTCATCCTGGCCCTGAGCCAACTGAATAAAGGAAAATTAAGATAAATATGCATTCCTTATGCAATCAGTCCAAAACGAATGACTAAGCCTTGGTTCTGCCAAATTCACTTAATTCTATGTTGGCCATTGAAATAGCTTTACACAGAAGAATTCAGTAATATTAAACATCTTGACATTGTTAAAAATACCATCCACACTATGATAGATAACTTTCCTTACAGCTAGAAAGAAGTATTTGATACGATGGTAGAGACAGTAGGTGGGATTAAACTGAATCATGCCCAGTGGCATTCTGTAATATAAAGTAGAGAAAATACTTCAGACTTCATGTTCCCAAATCTTTTCTCTAGTTTGCCACAGCTACTACTGGAGTCTCAACGTTTAAAAGCAATTACCAATCAATGATCTACAAAAAGGCAATAAACAATGTATCAAGACCAAGTGAGCTATGGAAAAAATGAAGAGCTTCATATTCCTGAGTTTTAACCTGTCCAATAGTTTAATTGCCTCACGCGCACTATTACACAACAGTGTTCAGCCAGACCTCGAACTACTGTGCCCTATAGGTATATGAATGACTGTATGCATGTGTGCTTGTGGTGCCAAAATGACACTGCTGTTTCATTCCAGAAAGGCCTGTAGGGCCAGAGTCCTGCTGACTGACACCACCTGGGAGTCAGGTGGTCATCACCATAGAAACCAGCAATGCTCATTGCTAAAGAAACAGTGGCCACAGGAAAAGCATGTCAAAGGTGAGGGCTCAAAAGCCAGATTCATACAAAAAGACTCAATCCATATCCACCTCCTTTATGTGAACTGCCCAAGACCCTTTCATCACTACAGATGCCCCATGTTACATAACACAACCATTTGAACCTTGTAGCAGAGCTACCTCAAACAGATGTGTCAAACACACTTGCTCAGTGTAAACAAAAGCAGTTGCAGTGTTTCCCCTACATACACTAAGCAGCAGTCCACTGCCGTTTTTAAATCATGGCCACCACTGGAAAAATGTAATATATAATACAAATAATTCAGGATGGTAAAACATTTTGTAAACCAGATATAAAGTATGTAGACAAGACAATGGAATATATATATATATATATATATATATATATATATATATATATATATATATATATATATATATATATATATATATATATATATATATATATATATATATATATATATGACCTAACAGGACAATTTAAAATCCCAAAAATGTCATGGCATTGGCCATCATTGATTTTGTTATACGTTTGAGTCATCCAGATAGCATAAGAAAAAGGTATAAGCAATAGCAAAGTGTATAATAGCGCTAAAACCCAATGGCAAAATGTGTAGAACTGCAGGAAATTAGCTTTAAAACAAAAATGTTGTTTGAGGCCAAGAGGGCCTCTAATACCGTGCCATTAGCCATGCCCACGCTAACTTTGACACCACTGCTTAAAAAAACCTAGGGGGAAACAGTTGGAACAGCCTTCATGACTAAAGTAAAAAGAAGTGCCAAAAGTACAAGCAGGCACGTTCTGCTTGCTACTAGAGTATACTGGAGCCACTGAGATACAAATTGAACTGAGGAAAGCTACTAGATATATACTATTCATGAGAGCCAGATACACATGTTAAATCCTCTGAAAACATCAGTGTAAGTTTGTGAGAGAGAGTTGGAGTTCCTGTGTGCGTGTCCGCATGTGACTGACCTGGCAGAAGATGGGTGTGTGTCCGCATGTGACTGACCTGGCAGAAGATGGGTGCGTGTCCGCATGTGACTGACCTGGCAGAAGATGGGTGCGTGTCCGCATGTGACTGACCTGGCAGAAGATGGGTGCGTGTCCGCATGTGACTGACCTGGCAGAAGATGGGTGCGTGTCCGCATGTGACTGACCTGGCAGAAGATGGGTGCGTGTCCGCATGTGACTGACCTGGCAGAAGATGGGTGCGTGCGTGTCGGCCAGGGCATTGCAGAGGTCCTGGGCGGTCAGCAGGCTGGGGGGCAGACGGTCCACACAGAGACACCTGGAGTGCAGCAGGGGGTAGGTGAGGGAGCCCACCTCAGTCCAGTGGACGTACAGCATCCGGGAGCCCAGCTGCTTCCCCAGCAGCTCAGACTTAGCCCTAGCAGCAGAGTCCTTCTTCATGTACTCCACGAAGCCGTAGCCCTTGGAGTGGCCAGTGGAGGCACTGTGGACAAGGAAGCAGCGCTCTAGGTTGCCGAAGGGTCTCACCAGCTCCTCAAACTGCTGCTGGGAGAAAGCGTGGGGCAGGTTGGCGATGCACAGCAGCGCGTCGGTGGGCTGCAGCTGCACAGAGATCTCCCGCTCCCGCAGCATGTGCTGGTGGAACTCTTTGATGGCACATTGTGCCTGCTCCCCATGGAGCAGTGTGATGAAAGCTAAGGGGAGAAGAGGAGAGATCATGAGCTAAGACCTTGCTAAGACCTATGTGGAAGGTTACATTGCTCAAAATAGGAAGAGAGTTGAGGAATCTGTTTGTCTAGCTCGGTCAGAGAGCCTGTTGCATCCAATTAGTCTTACTGGGATTTACATTTTAGTTCTTTTTTTAACCTACCCGTTCCCTTGTATTTGTCCACAAAGCAGTACTTCAGGTCATAGTTGCGCAACAGCTCATGAACCTCCTGAAAGGGAGAAAGTGTGGTTAGCTACAATCAGTGTTTCCCCTATATTTTTTTCCACAGCATTCTCCAACCAACGTTTTTAAAAGACCTCCTTGGCCAGAGAATTTTGATTTTTTGAAGGTAATTTCCTGCAGTGCTACACATCTTGCCAGGGCTTATGCAGTGTTCTTATGCCATCTGAGTGACTCAAACATAAAATGGGGGCCCTATGCCATTTTAGATTATCCCTAGTTTTCATTTTTTTGATTGAACCAACAATCATATTTTTGGGCATGGAAGCAATGATTTAGCAGTGTTTTTTATTTATTTATTTCACCTTTATTTAGTGATAGCCCACCGCAGCTAAACTAATAACTTAAACTAAATGAATACCGTTATCTTTATAATAAATGAATGGGTTATTCTTCTCCAACTACCACAGAACACTTAAAATAAATGTGATATTCCCAGATTAGTACAGGTCAACTTTTAACCATACAATGGTAGTATTGTAGGCATAAATTATGCTTAAATGTAAGTGTTAGACACTACAATCACTTGAAAACATGTGCCATGTTGCTATCAGTTTTTTAAATGTCCAATTGGGTAGTGTGATATTGGCAAGTGCTTTCCACAACACTATTTGAGTATACACCATCTGTAGTACCTAAATGCTCATCAGTACTGATCAAAACGAATTAGAATGATTGCTTACAACAGGTGTCTTTGCCAACATGTAACGAAAGCAAAGTCATCCCCAGCCATTGGGCAATGGTGGAAAACAGTTGCCCATTCACTGTGATAGGAGAAATGTTGCTCCACAACGCTTTGCCTGTTCCACAAACGAATCGCAATGCTGTCTAGCATTTTCTGAAAGCAGCTACGTTGCCTCTACACCTTCAACCCTTTGTCACGGCTACTCACGTTCCCATCTCGAACTCCCAATATGCACCCACGCAAACAATGAAACGCACACAGGCCAGTTCCCCACGAGTCAAGCATGTTCCAACTTTTTTTTACAAAATGTTCCAGGGCCATGAAGTTTATTTCAATGTGGGAAATTAACTGAAAACAATTTAACGACAGACTTTTTAACCAGTCACATACAATGCATGCCAATCCATAGCCTGACAATTCCTGGTCAAAACAAGCCGTTTTGCTAACGTTAGCAACTAGCATTGCCTTTCCGCACGAGGATTTTAATTCTGCACTTTCAACTTGTCCATCAAACACGCGTGATGCTGGAGTGGGCAATTGCAGTCAGGCCGTGAATAACCACCAAACATCACCTACCACGTACCAGATACGTTGAGACCTCAGTTTATTCGCGACATAATTAGGAAAGACAATTAGCAAATCATTGTTAGTTAGGAAACTATGCTAGCTAACGGTAAGAGAAGCTAGCTAGAATATAGAAATCGCCAAAAGGCAGCGGACTCAGTTAAATTACTGGTAATATAGCTAGATGTCAATTTCATGGCAAGGGTATGTACTTTATATTTATTAGATTCAACAGCTGCAGCCTGGGCTTGACATGATCTGACGCAATTACTGACCCGTGTTAGATTTCTAACGCTTGTGAAAACTAAAAAAAGTTAAGGAAACTTACCTGATTGCTAACATCGGATGGCAGGTTTTTAATTATGATTTTCCGGCGATTGTAAAACTCTCGACGAGTTCTGTCCAAGCGACTCTCAATCTCTTCAGGGCTCAGCGTCGTCAACTCTTCATCGACCCTTCGCTGACACTCGTTGTCCGATGATGCATCCCCATCACTGGGCTGGAGTTCGGGATCCCTGGATACCCAATTCTCGTGTTCGACAGCGGGGTCATAGTTTTCGTGAAGTGGACGGCTGGCGAAATTGGGCCCTGCATTTGGATTTTCTTCTCTGGCAGCTGCGCTAACGGACGCCGCGGCCGCCATCACTTTTGCTTGGAAGTTTTCTGAAATTGACAACACCGTCAGATTTGAGCAGTTTAAACAATACACACATGGGCGCAACTCGGTTTCTAATTGGACGAGAGGATGCATTTTTTGTTATACCGCGTCACGTCATGAGCGGGGCGGGTAGTTGTGCTGGAGCTTGACTGTCATGAATCAGAACCAGTGATGCCCACTGCTAGTTCAACTAACCCACATGATCCAGTACATCGAATTGAATTACCGGTATGAAAATATGGAGAAAATCACTATATCATTTCTGATTCAATAGAAGTTGAGGTATTTTCATTACATTCAGCTGTGTATGTCCATGATTGACAGAGGAACATTTATTTTATTTTGGAAAAGCTCAACTAATTGGGAAAATATTTAGGCATAAAATCAAATTAGCTTTCGCCTCTAGGCACACTGGACCTTAGTATGTTTATCATACCACATCTGAGTAGGCAGTTTGCTCAAGTTGACAAACACAAGAGGACTTCCCTTTGCTTTGCACTTAACACCCTTTTTTTGAATAAATACACAATTGGTAATTTACATTCGGTGAAAGTGTTACAAATGATGAACTAACAATTCACAACCTGCATTTTTTGGACTTCGGTCAAATTTATTAAACACAGTCATGGGATACAAATGCTTAATTTTCAACATTCGCCCACTCAAACATTTAATACATACAAACATAAGGAAAAACATGATACAATAAAAACAGTAAATGTTTAATATTTACATCAATACAGAAATTAAGAGAAACAGTTGGTAATATACATGCCTTAATTGAAGTGTTATATTAATCATTATGAGTGACAAATCATGTGGAACGACAGCTCCTCTCCTCTTCTGGATAGTAAATATTTCATATGAATGGGATCCTCCAACTCCGGCTAAAATGTAGAACCTAATTGGATCAGTCATGGAACATGGACCCGGTTCTCCTCCGGAGACAGCACTATAGCTGCCATTCAGGGAATTTCACACCTAAAAAAATGTGATCTGTCTCATCAAAATAAAACAAGCGCCATCACTAAGGGCTCATCTATATGAATGAATAGATGGGAATTACTAAAAACCTGAGTTCCTATTTATTAACACAAAGAGCAGTCTACTCCTTCAGACAGACAGAGGGCACTGTGGTGCAGGGTGTGGTGTACACTCTAGAGTAGACTTATGTAGCAAAGTGCTGAAGTATACAGGAGTAAGGCCAGCCGGCCTGTGAAAAAGTAAGGATCTCATTGGCTAATTTGGGCCAAACGCATATTGGGTTGCCGTTCGTATGTCTTGCGAATCGCTCCGATGGACTCAATGAGGGATTTGAAAGATGGCCTTCTCGCGGGGTCAAAGTCCCAACAATGCTGCATCAACATGTGGACCTGTTGAAAACAAGACAGGTTTGTTTCCCTAGGTGCATCTGGCTTACAGAAATAATGAAGACTGTGTGAGAGTGTTTAGCTGTATGCTTTACCTCGCTAGGACAGTCTCGGGGGCAGGGCAACCTATTGTGTTTCTCCAGCAGCTTGATCAGCACCATCACTGTCATCTGACCGTGCACGTTACCCATCATCTGAGTGAACTTCTATAAAAAAACACATACAAAACGCACACGTCACAATTAATACACTCAGCAAACCACACGCTGACTGCATCAGTATTATGTAAAGGGTTGGTGGCCTTGATTAAATGGATCATGCAGATTTAGACTGAGCTAGTTTGAGAGAGACGGAGGGTGTCGTTTCGTACCACTGGAGGGCTCTGACGATGGTCACCGTGGGTCAGGACCTCATAGAGCGTCACGCCAAAGGACCATATGTCTGAAGAGAAGGAAAACTTGCTCTCCTTCAGACACTCAATCGCATACCTGTTAAATAAGTCAAAGACACCTTTTTAATGCACACATCTGAACTCTAAATTAGCAGCCCAGAGCCCAGCAGGGAAGTAATTGCTCAATGGCTCCAGGACTCACCAGTACACAGGACTGTCTCCATCCTCTCGCACACGGTAGTAAACATCTCCCTCTGGGATGTATTTGGTAAGGCCAAAGTCCCCGATCTTCACCAGATGCTCATTCTCCACCAGTACGTTCCGGGCAGCCAAGTCCCGGTGGATGTATCGCTTCGAGTGCAGGTAATCCATCCCCTTAAAAGGAAAAAAAGCAGAAGGAGCAGGAGCAGAGATGAGGGAGACCAAGGTGAAAGAGAAGAGTGGTTAGAGAAGAAAATAGAGTACTTTAATCTATTGTTGTATAAAACAATATTCCAATATTGGATAGCAAATCTTCAACTTGAACCCAAACAGTGTACCAGCTACAGGACAAAACAGAACCCTAGAAGGAATCTAGATTACATATACAGTTGAAGTCGGAAGTTTACATACACTTAGGTTGGAGTCATTAAAACTCGTTTTTTCAACCACTCCACAAATTTCTTGTTAACAAACTATAGTTTTGGCAAGTCGGTTAGGACATCTACTTTGTGCATGACAAGTAATTTTTCCAACAATTGTTTACGGACAGGTTATTTCACTTATACTTCACTGTATCACAATTCCAGTGGGTCAGAAGTTTACATACACTAAGTTGACTGTGCCTTTAAACAGCTTGGAAAATTCCAGAAAATTATGTCATGGCTTTAGAAGCTTCTGATAGGCTAATTGACATCATTTGTGTCAATTGGAGGTGTACCTGTGGATGTATTTTAAGGCCTACCTTCAAACTCAGTGCCTCTTTGCTTGATATCATGAGAAAATCAAAAGAAATCAGCCAAGACCTCAGAAACAAATTGTAGACCTCAACAAGTCTGTTTCATCCTTGTGAGCAATTTCCAAACGCCTGAAGGTACCACGTTCATCCGTACAAACAATAGTACGCAAGTATAAACACCATGGGACCACGTAGCCGTTATACCGCTGAGGAAGGAGACGCGTTCTTTCTCCTAGAGATGAAAGTACTTTGGTGCGAAAACTGAAACTGAATCCCAGAACAACAGCAAAGGACCTTGTGAAGATGCTGGAGGAAACAGGTACAAAAGTATCTATATCCACAGTAAAACGAGTCCTATATCGACATAACCTGAAAGGCCGCTTAGCAAGGAAGAAGCCACTGCTCCAAAACCGCCATAAAAAAGAAACATCTCAAGACATCAGTCAGGAAGTTAAAGCTTGGGTCTTCCAAATGGACAATGACCCCTAGCATACTTCCAAAGTTGTGGCAAAATGGCTTAAGGACAACAAAGACAAGGTATTGGAGTGGCCATCACAAAGCCCTGACCTCAATCCTATAGAAAATGTGTGGGCAGAACTGAAAAAGCATGTGTGAGCAGTCGAGGCCTACAAACCTGACTCAGTGACACCAGCTCTGTCAGAGGAATGGGCCAAAATTCACCCAACTTATTGTGGGAAGCTTGTGGAAGGCTAATCGAAACGTTTGACCCAAGTTAAACAATTAAAAGGCAATGCTACCAAATACTAATTGAGTGTATGTAAACTTCTGACCCACTGGGAATGTGATGAAAGAAATAAAAGCTGAAATAAATCAATCACTCTCTACTATTATTCTGACATTTCACATTCTTAAAATAAATTGGTGATCCTAACTGACATAAGACACGGAATTTTTACAAGGATTAAATGTCAGGAATTGTGAAAAACTGAGTTTAAATGTATTTGGCTATGTATTCCGACTTCAACTGTATCTTTATATTACCAGCCCCCCGTGCAGTGCTCTTGTCTCACCTGGCAGATCTGCTGTGCAAAGAGGAGGCTGTGAGCCACGCCCAGGCGGTGTTTGGCTAGGTACTCTCTGAGGCTGCCCAGCGGTAGGAACTCCATAATCAGCTGCACCGTCTGCCCTCCTGTGGAGACAACAAAAACAGGCATTTACAGCAGTCACTCATACATACAGACGCTACCCTACACATGTATATGTGAACAGATGCTGGAAACCCCCCACACATGAACATGTCATATGTAGGAAGGAGCCAAGCAAGAAACATAATAAACAAGCATCGTATGAAAATGAGACAGTCATATAAAGCAGGTGGATGACAGACAGGTGAGCTTGGCTGGATCACATGCCACTCACCCAGCTCAGAGCAGCAGCCCTTGTACTTGACTATGTTGCTGTGGTAAAGAGACTTGAGGATCTCAATCTCCTTCATCCAGCCTTCATGGAGATGGCTGCCTCCCTCATGCTTCAGGGCCTTCACTGCCACATAGTCCCCTGTCCCGTCGTTGGCTGGGTCATACACATAGAGCATCACCTTCCCAAAGTGACCCTGGAGACAGAGAGAGAGAGCAGAAAGCATTCTCTCAGAGGGAGGCCAGGGAATAATGTTTTACATAATGCTAGTAAATCACAAAGTACAACAGAAGATGAAGAGCACAGAGGGGTTTATAAGAGTCATGTTGTCCTGCGGGGAAATTAACTCACCTCTCCTAAGTCCCGGATCTTTTTCAAGTAGCGTTTGAGGAAAACGTTGGGGTCAGCGTCCGGGAGAGACTCCAGGGGGGATATGTCAGGATCTGATCAGAAACCAGGAGAGCAACATTAAAGCAACACTAATCAATCCCGAAAATGTGGTCAATCTAAATGCTAGAAGAGGAAACGGAGAGAAACAGACTGCTGTGATCCAAAGAGTAAAAGGAGGGGACATACTCTTGATCTGTAGTTCAGTGAGCTCTCGAAGCACAGTGCGGAAGGACGGCCTCTCCCGGGGTTCGTAGGTCAAACACATGCTAATGAAGCTGGCCAGTTCCTGCGACGAGGGCTCGGTGAGGCGACTCCGCGTCTCGTAGAAACGCTCTTTCTGTTGGCAGGAGAGAGGTCAGGGGTCAGCATGAATCACAGGCATGGTAAGAGGATGGCAGATAAATGAGTTATGATTAGAGAGAGGAGAATTGAAGGGCAGTGACGATAGGGCTGTAGGTACCTCAGTGAGCGTGCTGCCACTCATGGGCAAATCTCCATTGTTGCAGATCTCCAGCAATGTGGCTCCAAAGCTCCACTGGTCGGCAGCTCTGCCGAATGGGGCACCGCTTGGCACACACTCCGGGGCGATCCATGGGATTCGCTCGACACGCTCTGTAGGGCATACAGACAGTCTAAGTCAGACCAGGCTATATAATACCACTACATTCAGTAGGTTCATGAATCATATGGTCTCACAGCACAAACTAAATAACCTCTAAAGCCTTCCTGCTAAGTGTCAATATAATGACAAGTACAAGACAACCAGGAAGTGGGCCTCACAGCAACCAGGAAGTGGTTTGCACAGGGCTTCCTGTGACTCAATCTGACCTAAAAGAATGAAGACCAAACAAAATCACCAGAGACGGAAATTGAGGATTGACAAAATAACTCACTGTGGAGAGATTCTATTTCTCATGTAGTGAGTGTTGCCCAACATGGAAGTGGTCTGGTAGGAAATAACTGTTTTATTGGTCAAGTAGGAACTAACCTTCTCTGGACAGCACGTTGAGGGCGATGCCTGGATCGCTCAGTTTGACGAAGGGAAAGGTGCCCTCCTCCAGACCACGGCGAGCCACCAGAATGTTTTTGCCACAGACGTTACCATGTACCAGTTGTTTAGTCTCCTGCAGTAACCAGGTGGTAGAGGTAACAACATAAAGTACATTCAGGACACTCAATAGTGGGAGATGAGGGTTGGCAATTCATTAACTATGGACACAAGGGTTTATAGTTTGAAACGGAGGGGCAATCACAGAAGACAGGAGATCAACATCCTAAAAGATCATTGTTTCATACAATGAGTGAGGAGTAATCTTAGTTTGTTGTGATGTGAGAGTATCAGGCTGACTTACAAGGTAGCTCAGGGCACTGGCCAGCTGTTTGGCTACAGTAAATTTCCACTGAGGAGTGACCAGCGCCCTTTCCCTTCGCAGGAACACATCCAGAGGCCCAAACTCCACAAACTCCTCCACCATGATGTCTGCAGACAGGTCAAAGACAAGGATTATTATCAAGGATCACACCACCTACTTTTAGAGATGAGCGAGACTTCAATGTATTGATTCTAATTGAAGGGCTATGGTTTGGCTGAGAGTCAGGCTTGTGATACACCAGTCCTGTTGCCTAGTAATTCAAACAACCAATACAATTAACCTTCTGAGAGGGAAGTGTCCGTGCTGAAGAAGGAAGTCGCACAGCTGAATGAGGAAGTGTGAGGTTGAGTAGTGCCATGGTGACTTACTCTCAGGTCCTTTGACAGACACTCCGTGTACAAAGACCAGGTGACTGTGAGATACTTGGCTCATCAGACTGGCTGTTTCAAAGAACGCCTACGAGAGGACAGGAAAGGGGAAGGATTATCATGACATTGTAAACAAAGGTTCACATTCAACAGAGTTGAACTGGTGAAAACGGTAGTTTAGAACCAACAAGGTACTTAAGAAACCGTTGTGTGATTGCGGCAAACTGGGTTGGAACCTGGGATGGTGTTATCACACAGAGCTAAAGTCCAGGCATTATCACACAGAGCTAAAGTCCAGGCATTATCACACAGAGCTAAAGTCCAGGCATTATCACACAGAGCTAAAGTCCAGGCATTATCGCACAGAGCTAAAGTCCAGGCATTATCGCACAGAGCTAAAGTCCAGGCATTATCGCACAGAGCTAAAGTCCAGGCATTATCACACAGAGCTAAAGTCCAGGCATTATCGCACAGAGCTAAAGTCCAGGCATTATCGCACAGAGCTAAAGTCCAGGCATTATCACACAGAGCTAAAGTCCAGGCATTATCGCACAGAGCTAAAGTCCAGGCATTATCGCACAGAGCTAAAGTCCAGGCATTATCACACAGAGCTAAAGTCCAGGCATTATCGCACAGAGCTAAAGTCCAGGCATTATCGCACAGAGCTAAAGTCCAGGCATTATCGCACAGAGCTAAAGTCCAGGCATTATCGCACAGAGCTAAAGTCCAGGCATTATCGCACAGAGCTAAAGTCCAGGCATTATCGCACAGAGCTAAAGTCCAGGCATTATCACACAGAGCTAAAGTCCAGGCATTATCACACAGAGCTAAAGTCCAGGCATTATCGCACAGAGCTAAAGTCCAGGCATTATCGCACAGAGCTAAAGTCCAGGCATTATCACACAGAGCTAAAGTCCAGGCATTATCACACAGAGCTAAAGTCCAGGCATTATCACACAGAGCTAAAGTCCAGGCATTATCACACAGAGCTAAAGTCCAGGCATTATCACACAGAGCTAAAGTCCAGGCATTATCACACAGAGCTAAAGTCCAGGCATTATCGCACAGAGCTAAAGTCCAGGCATTATCACACAGAGCTAAAGTCCAGGCATTATCACACAGAGCTAAAGTCCAGGCATTATCGCACAGAGCTAAAGTCCAGGCATTATCACACAGAGCTAAAGTCCAGGCATTATCGCACAGAGCTAAAGTCCAGGCATTATCACACAGAGCTAAAGTCCAGGCATTATCGCACAGAGCTAAAGTCCAGGCATTATCGCACAGAGCTAAAGTCCAGGCATTATCGCACAGAGCTAAAGTCCAGGCATTATCGCACAGAGCTAAAGTCCAGGCATTATCTCACAGAGCTAAAGTCCAGGCATTATCACACAGAGCTAAAGTCCAGGCATTATCACACAGAGCTAAAGTCCAGGCATTATCACACAGAGCTAAAGTCCAGGCATTATCACACAGAGCTAAAGTCCAGGCATTATCACACAGAGCTAAAGTCCAGGCATTATCACACAGAGCTAAAGTCCAGGCATTATCACACAGAGCTAAAGTCCAGGCATTATCACACAGAGCTAAAGTCCAGGCATTATCACACAGAGCTAAAGTCCAGGCATTATCACACAGAGCTAAAGTCTTCAGGTCTCAGGTAAGGTTACTCATCACGCAATCAATTCTTGTAAGAGGATAATGATAGATTAATGGTAACTCACTAATGCTATGTCCTTGTGGCTTTGGTCCAAGATCTTAAGAACCACTCGGATCTTTTTGCGATCAGTAAGATTGTTGTTCCACTTGTCCTCCTCATCCTCATCCTCCTCTGCTCCGCCCCACACCAACAGACGGCCCGAGTAGATGTTGGTCCTGGTCCCACGGCCCAGATGCTGCTCCTGAGCACAGGGACAAACAGACATTTTAGAAGTACTGGGTACAAACCGGACAAGGATAGAGAAGAGCATCAGTGTTCAGTATGGAAAAATGTATTGGAATTTAGTGAAACTGGGAGGTACTGTTGCAAAGTGTTTCGCTATGGTGTGCCCTACTGAATATAACCCGGGTGAAACATACACAAAGGAGGGCGCTGACAGAGAGATGTATAGAAGAGAATAATCCCCCCTCTCTCACCTGTGTGATCTCCTTGTCTTTGATCTGATGGAACTTCAGCTGAGTCAGACAGAGGGCCACAGAGTCTGGCTGAACACACTGGTCCACACCCTGCCTCATCACCAAGAGGTTGGACAGTTCTGCAGCACGCAAACACCCATTTAAATACAATATAGGAAAACATGGACACACAACACTTCCTTACAGAATAACATCTCTGTACATATATTGAGCTGTTGTATGTTAGGGGCAGAACAACACCAATGCACATCTATAAAAAACACATCACACACAAACTAACCTGCAGGTCGGGGTAGGCAGCATTTCTTCACAGTGAAATTGTCCGTGCCAGACTTGAGCACAAATGCCTTGAGGCTGTCGGTGAGCTCCTTCACACTGGAGAACTCCCGGTCCCAGCCTTCCAGAGCAAACACTGAACCACTATGCAGGATCCTGAACTGCTTGTGGATTGCAGCTTGTCCATTCTATAGGAAGCCAGCAAAGACACACACATGCATCCAAATATATAACTTCTAATGACATTGTATTGCTTTTTATATTTTTTGACAACATTTTCCATGTTCCTCGTCCGTTGGTGTGGAGGCCCTTTTACCTGACTCTTGTTTAGAACAGCTAATATGATGCGGTGGTAGTCGAGGACGCTCCAGCGCACAAGAAAGGCTCCCTCTTCAACTGCTTCCTTCCTCAGTCTCTGCAGCACAAAGTCATCACTGAAAAAGACAGTCAGAATTGTAGTGGGAGCCAGGGAAGTGTGTGTGTGTGTGTGTTACTCACTTCATTGGTCCATGGAGGCCATTGGTGGCACTGAGCACTACTCTGGGTGGAGCCACCTCGTGACACAGGTAGTGGTGTGCGTCTGCAGTAAGCCGGAAGTACCCATCCAGCAGGGAGACGAAAGACAGAGCCTCAAGGCTGGAATTCATTTGAACCTCCTACACACACACATATAAACATATCATCCTCAGAAAACACCACCTACACACATTTCGCGGTCAGATACACCGCTTCCATACAGACATACATCATATAGTAAGATGCAACTTCACACACACAAACCTAACTTGAGATCCGCACACTTGACTTAGGTTTTCGCAAATCATGCACTGTTGTCAATGGGGGATTTGCACAAAACACAGAGCTACGTGTGTGTATGTCAAGATAAGTTTGGGGCCCAACAGAAAGCAGTTGAGAGGCAGGTGCTCGAACCATAGAGAAGTTGTCCTGTTTAATGATGCTGACGTTGGCTCCAGTGATGGTGATGTGGGAGATTTCAGGGAAGTCGCAGAAAGATGTCCATGTGTCAGATGATGTGGGTTCTTGCTGGAGGGGCGATTGCTTCACACTTTTCCGATTCCCTAAGTAATCGTTCCCAAAGTAATTGTTGGCCTGAGGCTAGAATGGATAGACACAACTTACAGAGCATCCCACAGAAGGCATACTACGAGAAACACACAAAGGCAACTCACAGTTCTCACTAGCAGTCAAAGAGCCTGATAAACATCCAATGGGACAGACATACCTTCTGCACTGTCATCTTCCTCCACTGAATCCCCTTGGTACCAGACACCATGACCTCATGCATGACCTGAGGGCCAACGTTCTCAGGGTCAGAGGCCCCATGGGCGCGGCTGGTGTTGAGGTAGGAGCCGCTCCCGTCGCCCCCGTCCTTCCTCAGCTCCAGGTGGGCCGCGAGGAAGGTCTCTGTACCGAAGCGGGGGGCTAGGTGCTCCAGAGTAGACAGGTATTTATACATGACCTCCTGGGAGCCCAGGCGTCCTACGTCCACAGTGTGCTCCTGGAAGGTCCTCACAAAGTCAGCAAACACACGCCGGATACGGATCTTGGTCAGGAAGTTGTCCCTCGCTATGAGTTTGGCGAAGGATCTCGGAATGCAGCGCAGGAAGCTACAGTATGGTAAGGGGAATATGGAAGTAAATCAAAACATTAAGGCTGCGTTTGTAATGGCACTAGTTTCCCAATATAGTGCACTAGTTTTGATAGTGAATAAGGTGCCATTTTCAACACAGCCTCAGACTATAGCAATGTCTGAAACCTTGTCAAAGCCCTTCCTGAAGCAATGCACCCATCCCCTCTAACTCATGGCTTACCTGACAGACTTTGCCACTTCCTGTAGCGTGCAGCCTGAGCGCAGGGCCTGGTGAGAGAGGTGCAGCACAGCCATCCCCAGACTCTCATTCTTAAAGCGACTCAACTCTTCCTTTCCTTGAGCATCCTCCATCGGCGTGACATCATTCACAAAATCAAACTTTGCCTAAGCGAAACAAAAGGGAAATGACTTATTTCACAATATGAAAATGTCCGTGTGACACAGGACTATTATGTTTATGCACACTTCCACAGGAATATATGAATACAAACACATTTTGGATAAAACACGCCTCATTCTGAAACTCACCTGGCAGAAGAGGTATTCCAGGGAGGTAATGTCTAGTAGAGGTGAGCCCCCGTGCTCTGTCCCTGACCGTGGGGCATATCGCACCACTGACGGCTCCTTCTCACTCAACCCATGCCAATTCCGAAAGTAAAACCTGGGAACAGAAAGAGAAAATTCCCGATATAAATATGCCTGTACGTAAAAGCATACAGTGCATCGTCTCCCCATACAGACCAATACTAACTCTCTCTCTCTCACACACACACACACACACACACACACACACACACACACACACACACACACACACACACACACACACACACACACACACACACACTATAAAAACAGTTGGCTGGGATGCCCTCTCCCGCTAGCACAATTATGCTGACTGGGATTTGGGTTCTGACCCTCCACAGAATGTCCGCTCAGAACAACGCTGATGCTTCTCTGGGTTCTGACCCTCCACAGGATGTCCGCTCAGAACAACGCTGATGCTTCTCTGGGTTCTGACCCTCCACAGGATGTCCGTTCAGAACAACGCTGATACTTCTCTGGGTTCTGACCCTCCACAGGATGTCCGTTCAGAACAACGCTGATGCTTCTCTGGGTTCTGATCCTCCACAGGATGTCCGGGATAACTAAGGTCGGCTGAACAGCCAAACTAACGGGACTCAAGGGAAACTGAAGGGAGTGTGAGGGAAATGTTGGTAGAGAGGAGGGGACGGATGGCCTTTTTGTAAACACACACACACTAACTAACCTCATGCGATAATGGAGTGTCAGTCTTGTCTGCTCTTCTGAGTTGAAGAAATGGTTGGGACTATACCAACAGTGGGATTCAGGGTCATACAGGGAAAACAGGACATGGCACAGTGGAGTTATACCTAGGGGGACAGATATATAGGTTACGCACACCTTGGATTCACCCTTTCAATGACATACAGTAGATTCAGAAATAATTCAGACCCCTTCACTTTTTCCACATTTTGTTACGGTGCAGACTTATTCTAAAGTGGATCAAATTTTTAAAAAATGTCCTCATCAATCTACACACAAAACCCCATAATGACAAAGTGAAAATAGGTTTTTAGACATTTTTGCAAATGTGATGTAAAACAAATGAAAAAAAAAAACGTATTTACATAAGTATTCAGATCCTTTGCTATGAGACTCGAAATTGAGCTCAGGTGCATCCTGTTTCCATTGTTCATCTTTGAGAAGTTTTATACAACTTGATTGGAGTCCACCTGTGGTAAATTCAACTGATTGGACATGATTTGGAAAGGCACACACCTGTCTATATAAGGTCCCACAGTTGACAATGAATGTCAGAGCAAAAACCAAGCCGTGAGGTCGAAGGAATTGTACATAGACAGGCTTGTGTCGGGGCACAGATCTGGGGAAGGGTACCAAAACATTTCTGCAGCATTGAAGGTCCCAAAGAACACAGTGGCCTCCATCATTCTTAAATTGAAGAAGTTTGGAACCACCAAGACTCTTCCTAGAGCTGGCCACCCAGCCAAACTGAGCAATCGGGGAAGTAGGGCCTTGGTCAGGGAGGTCACCAAGAACCCTATGGTCACTTTGACAGAGCTCCAGAGTTCCTCTGTGGAGATAGGAGAACCTTCTAGAAGGTCAACCATCTCTGCAGCACTCCACCAATTAGGCCTTGCTGGTAGAGTGGCCAGATGGAAGCCACTAAGTAAAAGGCACATGACAACCCACTTGGAGTTTGCCAAAAGGCATCTAAATGACTCTCAGACCATGAGAAACAAGATTCTCTGGTCAGATGAAACCAAGATTGAACTCTTTGGCCTGAATGCCAAGCGTCACGTCTGGAGGAAACCAGGCACCGCTCATTAACTGGCAAATAACATCCCTACAGTTAATCATGGTGGTGGCAGCATCATGCGGTGGGGATGTTTTTCAGCTGCAGGGACTGGGAGACTAGTCAGGATCGAGGGAAAGATGAACAGAGCAAAGTACATCGTTGATGAAAACCTGCTCCAGAGCACTCAGGACCTCAGACTGGGGCGAAGGTTCACCTTCCAACAGGGCAACGACTCGAAGCACACAGTCAAGACAACGCAGGAGTGGCTTCGGGACAAGTCTCTGAATGTCCCAATCGAACATCTCTGGAGAGACCTGAAAATAGCTGTTCAGCGACGCTCCCCATCCAACCTGACAGAGCTTGAGAGGATCTGCAGAGAAGAATGGGAGAAACTCCCCAGATACTGGTGTGTAAAGCATGTAGCGTCATACCCAAGAAGACCCAAGGCTGTAATCGCTGCCAAAGGTACTTCAACAAAGTACTGAGTAAAGGGTCTGAATACTTATATAAATATTTCAATTTTAATACATTTGCAAGCATTTCTAAAAACCTGTTTTTGCTTATTCATTATGGGGTAATGTGTGTAGATTGATGAGGAAAATAAACTATTTAACTTCTTTGGGATAGGGGGCAGTATTTTCACGGCCAGATAAAAAACGTACCCGATTTAATCTGGTTACTACTCCTGCCCAGAAACTAGAATATGCATATAATTAGTAGATTTGGATAGAAAACACTCTAAAGTTTCTAAAACTGTTTGAATGGTGTCTGAGTATAACAGAACTCATATGGCAGGCCAAAACCTGATAAGATTCCATGCAGGAAGTGCCCTGTCTGACAATTTGTTCTCCTTCTGTGGCATCTCTATTGAAATTACAGCATCTGTGCTGTAACGTGACACTTTCTAAGGCTTCCATTGGCTCTCTAAAGCCGCCAGAAAGTGGAATGGGGTGTCTGCTGTCTCTGGGCAAAGTATAAGAGCAGAGTTTGTAAGTGGTCAGCCTGGGGACAGTGAGACTGGAGATGCGGTCACGAGAACTCACCATGTTTTTCTTTCTCTCTTTGAATGAATACAACGTTGCCTGGTTGGAATATTATCGCTATTTTACGAGAAATAAAACATAAAAATTGATTTTAAACAGCGTTTGACATGCTTCTAAGTACGGTAATGGAATATTTTGAATTTTTTTGTCACGAAATGCGCTCACGCGTTACCCTTCGGATAGTGACCTGAACGCACGAACAAAACGGAGGTATTTGGATATAACTATGGATTATTTGGAACCAAAACAACATTTGTTGTTGAAGTAGAAGCCCTGGGAGTGCATTCTGACGAAGAACAGCAAAGGTAATCCAATTTTTCGAATAGTAATTCTCAGTTTAGGTGACCCCGAAGTTGGCGGATGTCAAAATAGCTAGCCTGTGATGGCCGAGCTATGTACTCAGAATATTGCAAAATGTGCTTTCGCCAAAAAGCTATTTTAAATTCGGACATAGCGATTGCATATAGGAGTTCTGTATCTATAATTCTTAAAATAATTGTTATGTATTTTGTCAACGTTTATCATGAGTAATTTAGTAAATGCTAGTTCTGAACATCACATGCTAATGTAAAAAGCTGTTTTTTGATATAAATATGAACTTGATTGAACAAAACATGCATGTATTGTATAACATAATGTCCTAGGAGTGTCATCTGATGAAGATCATCAAAGGTTAGTGCTGCATTTAGCTGTGGTTTGGGTTTATGTGACATATATGCTTGCTTGGAAAATGGCTGTGTGATTATTTGTGTCCATGTACTCTCCTAAAATAATCTAATGTTTTGCTTTCGCTGTAAAGCCTTTTTGAAATCGGACAAAGTGGTTAGATTAACGAGAGTCTTGTCTTTAAAATGGTGTAAAATAGTTAATTGTTTGAGAAAATTGAGTTGTGGTATTTTAGTTGGTTTTGTATTTCGCGCCGTGCGATGCCATTGGCTGTTCGCTAGGGGTTCCGCAGGCGGCTAGCAGAACGTCTGTCCTCAACAGGTTAATACATTTTAGAATAAGGCTGTAACATAACAAAATGTGGAAATTGTGAAGGGGTCTGAATACTTTCCTGAATGCCCTGTAAAACCCAGATTCCTGTGGTCATCAACCCAAACACACCCTTACGTAGCAGGCTGCCAATGTCCTCAAACATGAGGTAACAGAACACCACACAGTTAACCGGAGAGTCCTAAACTCTTTCTCAATACTCACACAAAATATTGTTTCTGTTTCATGAAAAAAAAAATGGCACTTGTTCTTACCCACAGTCTGTGCTGCAGAGATGGAAAGCTCCTCAGCTGTCACTTTACCCTCTGTGTGGGTCAGATAGCGCTCCCCTCCCTTGGTCCAAAACAGATAGACATGGACGCCTGGTCCCTGAGGAGGCTCACACTGGCCTGTGGATGACCCTGTCCTGGTACTCTTGAAGCGGCCACTTCGAGACATCATGGACCAGGCTGGGTCACAACACCTGTCCCAGGTAGGAAGTAAGAGAAAAGTATTTCACTGTAATCCAGCACTTACCACAAGCAGTAATTCAATAGTGTCTTACGATGCAGAATCACTAATTGAAAAGGAAATTAGATAACAATTAAGGACATGGGTTTTATACATGGGTTTTGTTATTATCAACAACAAAAATTATACTCAAATACAATGTAAGCCTTATTGTAGCAAGTAAGCACATCTGGATCAAATAGATTTGTTACCATGTAATTGATCGGCATTATTACCATGTTCTGAACACTCGCGATATGATCCAATATTTTCTGGTAAGGCCTTCCGGGTATTGCACATGAACATCAGTAATGACGCAAATTTAACGATAACATGGCATGAAAATCAAGATAAATTATATCTAATGTTTCCACATTTTAAAAATCGATTCTCACCAATACATGAATCACTTCGTCATCGAACTGATTGCTCACGGATATGGTGGCATATAGCCTACTGTGTACTGTAAACAATTGTAAACCAGAGGCATAAAGCCCACTTCCTATAATACTGATGATACAGTATGCTTTATCCGCCAATGCTGGAATAAACCTGGGTATTTGTAAATTGTACTGCACATTTTGTCAAACTACAGATTTCTTACCATTTAGTTGCGTCCCTAAAACGTATAGTTAGAAAACCCAATGCAGGTAAAACCGAAGTCCACTCTTCGTATGATTTCCTAAAGCGTGTTTCCCCTACTCCTACGCCCTACTCCTACGCATGCCCGTGAAGCGCATAGATAGAGAAGTCAGCTACAAGATGAAAACACCGAAAGCCACTTCTGGCCACTCCCCTTGAACCAGCTGTACCACAGTAGACTTGTGGGATAGATCAAATCGTATTTATCACATTCGCCGAATACAACAGTTGTAGACTTTTTCGTCAAATGCTTACTTACAAGCCCTTAACTAACATTGCAATTCAAGAAATACACTACCATTCAAAAGTTTGAGGTCACTTAGAAATGTCCTTGTTTTCCAAGAAAACATACATGAAATGAGTTGCAAAATGAATAGGAAATATAGTCAAGAGGTTGACAAAGTTATAAATAATTATTGTTATTTGAAATAATAATTGTGTCCTTCAAATTTTGCTTTCATCAAAGAATCCTCCATTTGCAGCAATTACAGCCTTGCAGACCTTTGGCATTCTAGTTGTCAATTTGTTGAGATAATCTGAAGAGATTTCACCCCATACTTCCTGAAGCACCTCTCACAAATTGGATTGGCTTGGTGGTAGCGACGGGCATTTCCGGCTCTTTTCAGTGAGCCGGCTCGTTCGGCTCAGCTCACCAAAAAGAGCCGGCTCTTTTGGCTCCCAAACGGCTCTTTAAAAAAAACATGTTTTGAATTTTTTCAAGTCAAACAGTTTGCGATAGTTTGACTATGATTGGTGTTAAAACAATTCGAATTTAATTATTAAAGGAAATCATACTCTACCTTAACCACAATGTATTTAAAAATGCATGGTTTGTTATGAAAAAGAATGCTATTAAACATTTGCATTTAAAGTATACATTTTTAATGTAGAATTAAAGTGCATATAAATCTAACCATTCAAAAAGAATACAATCTGAACAGCATAATATAACATTGCACCATATCAAAGAAAAATAAATAACAATTTGCAAAACTGCAGCATCCCACAAATTGAAATAAATGTAAAAAAGGATGCTATTACACATGTGCATTTAAAGTATAACTTTTTAATGTATATAAACGAAGTGTATATAAATGTAACAATTCAAAACGAATAGAATCTGAACAACATAATAATAGAATATTGCACCATATCAAAGAAAAATAAATAATGTGCAAAACTGCAGCATCCCACTTAAAACATTAAACTGGTCCCTCTTTTCTCTCTCTCCTTTATTGCCATGTTATAACCAGCAGCACACAGCAATGCTGACCATATTTTGCTTTGATGAGAGATATGCATTCAGAAATGCAAGCTGCCTCACCTTCGAGGGGCTGATGCGGTTTCTTCGCTCAGTAATTATTTGTCCCGTTTTCGAGAAGACCCTCTCAGAGGGAACGGATGTGGCCACTATGCAGAGTCTCGCTGTCATGACTTTAGTAAGCTGTGGGAAGACAAAGGCCTTGTACTTCCACCAGCTCAGAGGATCTGCAGAACTTCGGAGGAGGGGCTCCTCCAAATAGGATCGGACCTCCATTATGGCATCTGCTGAGGGATTCCTTCATGCTGCATCCCCAGTTGATCTCTCATCAAACAGCATCCAGCAGACGTTTGTGGCGCTACTGCTGGTGCTTCTGCTCCATCTGATCCCTCTTCTTCCTGTTGCCCTGGTGCCTGAGCCAGCTGACTGCTGGGGCTGTCCCTCCCTGCTGCTGAGGTTATTGTTTGAAGAGCCTCATCAATCGCTCTGGCATCACTGAAGGCTAATTTCTTAAACCTGGGGTCAAGTGCAGCGGTTTCTGATAGCACGTGATTATATTCCATTCTGTGGAACTTTCTGTCCATTGATGAACTTAGGGTGTCCATCAACTCTGTCACATGTCATGTGGTTACATTTGCTTCTCTCTGTCGGCTGGCTGTGATTCGCTGCAGACCCTTACACAGGAGTATAATTTTTGAGGCTGTCACATAGCTGAAAAGAGAACAGTAACTTATTAGTTCAGGTTCATGTTTTGTCTACTGATATTACATTGTCATCTACATATATAATACTGGATCAAATAATGATGTAGTAATAACTGCTTACTGTACCTCTCTCCACAGTGACCTGCTCAAAGGGTTCCAGGACTCTGCACACCTCCTCCACCACCTCCCATTCCTCTTTGGTCAGAGCATCAACAGGTGCATTGACAATGACCAAGGATGATGGCATCCTTTGACTCAAGAAACCGCTTCAGCATATAAAATGCTGAATTCCACCTTGTAGTGCAGTCTTGTTTAGGCCTCAGCTCAGGCATCCCCATCTGGCATTGTGTAGACTTTAGTTTTTCAGTACCTACTGTGCTCCTGTGGAAGTATTCCACAGCTGCTTTCACTTTGTCCACAGTGGGCTTCATCATCTTCAGAGCATCTCTTACAATCAGGTTGATTGTGTGGGAAAGACATGGATGATGGGTCCATTTTAAACATTTTCATGGCTTTGGTTATGTTCGCTGTATTGTTTCTAACACAACAGACCACTTTTCCATCTACTTGCCACTCTCAACAGTTCCTCTGACAAGTTCTCTGAGGTGTGTCTGTCGCTGAACTCAAAGCAGTCCAATGAAGTGACATGTAACCGACATGTAAGAAGTGGTTACCCTTGATGTCCAGCAGTCAGTGGTAAGGCAAACTGCAGTAGCTTTTTGGACTCTTTCCCGCACTGAAGCCTGTGTGCTCTTGTACAGTTGTGGAATAAGTGATTTTGAAAGGGTTTTCTTGCTTGGAATTTTGTACATTGGATTTAGACTATTGTTAGAATTTCTAAAAGCTCTGTCCATGATCGACAATGACTGGAAATCGGTGGCAATCATTTTAGCCAATGCAATATCGATTTGGCCTTGTTTTCTACAGACATATACCTTGGCATAAACTGGTCCATAGAAGACTGCGTTGCTGTGGGTCGCGGAGTAGGTCTACTGGACTGAGTGGATACATCTCCACGTGTGGAGGTGCTGGCTCCACCACTATCACTAGCAGGCCCGCTAGTTTCTTGAAGCTCCGCTACAGCTAGCTTCACAGTTGGGTGCACAGTTTGCATATGCCGGTGTAGGTTGTGCATAGAACCGGCTTTATATGAGATTGTTTTGGCAAATTCTACACTATGCTCTAACATTGTCTACATTATTAAAATGCATCCAAATGCTACTGTGCTTCTGACTCATTTTCCAGCTGTTGTTTTCACAGCTGTCCTTCCTCTCTCTCCTCCTCAGCAGCTGTGTGTGTGTGTGTGTGTGTGTGTGTGTGTGTGTGTGTGTGTAACGGTCGTCGTATTTACATTTAAGTCATTTAGCAGACGCCCTTATCCAGAGCGACTTACAAATTGGTATATAGTGGACCAAGGCGCAGCGGGTTGAGTGCTCATTTTAACTTATATTGAACACTTGACGAATCAAAACAAGAAAACGGACGAACGGTAATGCAGGCTACACACACAGCTATGCAAAAACAACTTCCCTCAAGAGACATGTGAAAACAGGGCTACCTAAGTATGACTCCCAATCAGCAACAACGATGTACAGCTGTTCCTGATTGAGAGCCATACCAGGCCAACACAAAGAAATACACAACATAGACAGAGCATAGAACTAAAATACATAGAACATAACCAAAACCCCCGGAATACTCTAAACAAACACCCCTCTACATAAACACACATCCCAACAAACCCCGAACCACATAAAACAAACACCCCCCAGCCCCGTCCTGACCAATCTACAATAACAAATAACCCCCTTTACTGGTCAGGACGTTACAGTGTGACTGTGAGTGAGTTGGCTCGAGCCTCCCTCACGCATCTTTGGTTCATTGGCTGACACTGCGTGTCTGATTGACAGGAACAACAGGTGAGGCTGTTAGTCTGAGCAGACAGTCAGAACGAATGTGTCTGCGCTTGAGCATTTAGGCCTATATTATTTTATTTATTTTTTCGTTTTTTGAATTAATTCATTCTATTCATTTAAATCTTTTGATTATTCATATCATGATTTTTATAAATAGATTCTTCTGATATGCGAGCCGGCTCTTAGAGCGGCACCCATAACAGCTCAATAGGGTTGAGATCCGGTGACTGTGCTGGCCACTCCTTATAGACAGAATACCAGCTGACTGCTTCTTCCCTAAATAGTTATTGCATAGTTTGGAGCTGTGCTTATGGTCATTGACCTGTTGTAGGAAGAAATTGGCTCCAATTAAGCACCGTCCACAGGGTATGGCTTGGCATTGCAAAATGGAGTGATAGCCTTCCTTCTTCAAGATTCCTTTTACCCAGTACAAATCTCCCACATTAGCACCACCAAAGCACCCCCAGACCATCACATTGCCTCCACCATGCTTGAAAGACAGCGTCAAGCACTCCTCCAGCATCTTTTCATTTTTTCTGCATCTCACAAATGTTCTTCTTTGTGATCCAAACACCTCAAAATTAGATTTGCCTGTCCATAACACCTTTTTCCAATCTTCCTCTGTCCAGTGTCTGTTCTTTTGCCCATCTTAATCTTTTATTTTTATTGGCCAGTCTCAGATATGTCTTTTTCTTTGCAACTCTGCCTAGAAGGCCAACATCCCGGAGTCGCATCTTCACTGTTGACGTTGAGACTGGTGTTTTGTGGGTACTATTTAATGAAGCTGCCAGTTGAGGACTTCTGAAGCGTCTGTTTCTCAAACTAGACACTCAAATGTACTTGTCCTCTTGCTCAGTTGTGCACCAGGGCCTCCCACTCCTCTTTCTATTCTGGTTAGAGACAGTTTGCGCTGTTCTGTGAGGGAGTAGTACACAGCGTTGTACAAGATCTTCAGTTTCTTGGCAATTTCTCGCATGGAATAGTCTTCATTTCTCAGAACAAGAATAGACTGACAAGTTCGAGAAGAAAGTTCTTTGTTTCTGGCCATTTCGAGCCTGTAATTGAACCCACAAATGCTGATGCTCCAGATACTCAACTAGTCTAAAGGACAGTTTTATTGCTTCTTTAAATCAGCACAACAGTTTTCAGCTGTGCTAACATAATTGCAAAATGTTTTTCTAATGATCAATTAGCCTTTTAAAATGATAAACTTGGATTAGCTAACACAACATGCCATTGGAACACTGGAGTGGTGGTTGCTGATAATGGGCCTTGGTACACCTATATAGATATTCCATTAAAAATAAGCCGTTTCCAGCTACAATAGCAATTTACAACATTTAACAATGTCTACACTGTATTTCTGATCAGTTTGATGTTATTTTAATGGACATAAAATGTGATTTTTCCTTCAAAAACAAGGCAATTTCTAAGTGACCCCAAACCTTTGAACGGTAGTGTAGGTCTTATCGTGAAATGCTTACGTACAAGCCCTTAACCAACAGTGCAGTTCAAGAAATAGAGTTAAGAAAATATTTACTAAATAAAATGGTAAAAAGAAAGAATTAACAGAGTAGAATTACATAACAATAACAAGGCTATATACAGGAGGCACCGGTACTGAGTAAATGTGCGGGGGTTACAGGTTAGTTGAGGTAATTTGTACATGTAGGTAGGGGAAAGGGACTATGCATAGATGATAAACAGCGAGTAGCAGCAGTGGGGGATCAATGTAAATAGTCTAGGTGGCCATTTTATTAATTGTTCATTAGTCTTATAGCTTGGGGATAGAAGCTGTTCAGGAGCCTTTTGGACCTAGACTTGGCGCTCCAGTAGCGTCTATGACTTGGATGACAGGAGTCCTTGACAATTTTTTGGGCCTTCCTCTGACAGCGCCTTACGGTCAGATACCGAACTGTTGCCATACGAGGCCGTGAGGCAACCAGTCAGGATGCTCTCGATGGTGCAGCTGTAGAACCTTTTGAGGATCTGGGAACCCATGCCAAACCGTTTGTCTCCTAAGGGGAAAAAGGTGTTGTTGTGCCCTCTTCACGACTGTCTTGGTGTGTTTGGACCATAATAGTTTGTTGCATTTAGTATTATTATGCAATGGAAGACAGGTGAAACGATCTAACAATATTTCTTATAAATCTAAATTCAAGAACACCCTATCCTGACTCATGTAAACCAGTGTCATTTTTAATTGCAAATAATACTCAAAAGTGATTCTCCCATCAACTTAAAAGTTGATGTGGGGTGACACCTGCTGGTCAAATTAAGGAGAAAACAATGAGCAAAAAGGTGGTAAGGGGCCAGTAGACTGGATTCAAAATGTCACATGTTGATATGATCCAATTTCAACCTCAGTTACTAGGCTATCCCACGTTAAATCACTATGTATAATTCTATCACATCAAGAACTGAAATCCTGCCATGCCTATCCCTATACATGTAGAACCAGTAGTGAGACTATTGAATGAAAAAGAGAAACAATGTTCCCCAGCAACTGAAAGCACACAAATACAAGGTAGACAACAGATTGGCTGGCTGACACAGTGTACAGGCACACACACAAACACACACAAAGAGACTATGTACAGGCACACACACGTTTAAGAATACAGCTTTACTAATAAGGCCCAAGCAAGAATTGTTTAAAAAAAAAAAGAAAAGCATTCAGCAAGTGATATGGTGTGATATTGTTGTCCACAAAGAGTGGACATCACCACAGAGGTTACATTGTTCCAAAGCGTTAAGGAGAAATTCACGAAAAAACATTGGGAGAAGCAATAGAAGTGATGACTACACAGATGAAAATATCATCATCATAAAGTCAATTCATGTCAATCATTCTATCTTCTGTTCGCCCATCTCCTTATTCAGCTCTTCATAAGTAGCGTCTTCCTCCTTGTCGTCTCCCTCGTCTGCCCGTGAGTTAGGAACCCAGAGGCCAGAGTCAATGCATCTCTTCATGTGGACCTTAGCCTCCTGACGGGTGGGAACAATGACATTCAGAGCACCAGTTTATAACAACTTCAGGAGGTTTTATGTCACTATTCAGTGTGCCTTTACATTTGTAGTACAATGTATGTTGTCATATGCTTGCCCCGAGCACGTGGAAGACAATATAACAAAAGACACAGGAATGGATTTGGTTTTGTAACCTACCGTTGGGTCCAGCTTAGTGATGACAGTCTGCAACATGGCAATGTCCTTCTCGTCAAAACATTTCTGCATCTCCTACAAAAATGACAAAATAAATGGCTTCGTTAACTTAAAAAACAGAGATGGGGATGATGATTATGAAGGAAGGACGGTGCTAAATGAAGGAGGTGCAGCAGTAGATGTCCTGTACCTCAGGTAAGGACTCATACACCTCGGCAGGATCCAGTCCTCCGGGCCCCAGGCGTTTCTGTCTCTCCTCCTCTTCGTACTCCTTCATGGCCCTCTCGATGCGGATCTTGGCCCTGCCGCGCACCCTCTCCTTAAAGGACTCCAGCTCATCATTGAAGGCATCCTGATACTGCTGATCTGCAGTCTGAGAGGGAAATGTAACTGCTAGTCTATATGCATTGCTGTTGAGTGCAAGTGGGAAATGTATTATCATCTTTACACGCAAACAAACCTTTATCTTGTCGAAGAACTGACGGAAGCAACCGCGGGGATCCACCTTAAGGCTCTTAGCCAGCTCCAGGATGAACTGCATCACTATGGTCTGGTGGGCCACCTGCTCCATCAGCGCTTTCTTCTACAGGAGGAAAACATCAACAGGACACTGACATTAACCCCTGTGTATGCTCATCTGTATCAAGAAAAGGCAACTGCATGTGTACTTCGTACTGAGGCATGTTTGGGCAAATAAAGAGGATCAGACGATCACTTACTAACCTACTTCATAACCTTCTCTACACCAGGATTGTGTTCATTATGCACCAAACGTAAGAAAATGGACAGAAACAGGTAGGGACTACCTGGACTTGTTCAACAAGAAACACTATCGTATTCTGTTTCAAAACATTTTGCTACCCTGTGCCCTACTGATCATGACCCTGATCAGTGTCCTCGGGTGTAATGTATAGTGGATGAAATCCCTGATGGGTTATTAGTGGTGAGGTTTGTCGTATTACGGTTCTGCTCTCACCTCCTCCACCTCCAGGTCAATGCACATGATGACTAGGTAGTTGGCCGTCTCCTCACACACCAGGTGAGGGTGGTCTGATAAGTACTTCTGGCTGTCGTCCCAGCGTTTCATCATACCTGACAACAGAGACAGAGACCATGGCCATGACAACTACCCACAAAGAATGGGGACAACAAAGAATGGGAAAGTGACTCTCACCAAAGTGTTTGATCTCTTTCTCATACTTCTCCACAAAGGTCTTGTGTTTCTGCTCTTTCTGCTCCTCGGTCTCCTCCTTCACATCTGGCTTAACATTCATAACACTCTAGGAGAGTCAGAAGGGGAGAGAGAGAGACAGAGAGAGATCGGAGTGGGGAAAGTCAAGTGGCATCAGCAAATAACCATCACCTGCAGCCAGGGAGCACCAGTGGTTCCACACACTAAACCCACCTTGCTGAAGCCCTCCTTGCAGAGTGTGTCTACGTTCCATGGCATCTTCTTCTCTTCCCGCCGGTGGTCCTCCAGTTTTTTCTCCCAGTCTCGCTCCTCTTTCTTCAGCCTCTTCTCCTCGGCCTGTGCCTTGCTCAGCTCGGCTTTGGCATCGTCCGTGACTGAACTGGACAGATTCTTTGTCTTCTTCTGTGCTTCAGTCAACTTGCGCTTAGATTCAGCTAGCCCCTTCTCCAGGTCCTCACCAGCCTTTATGAACTGGTCCATTCGTTCCACACGCGCCTAGGTGATGGTGGGGAGAGGGGTCAGGACAAAAGGATCTCATCGAGGATAACTACCTACACACAACGCCAAATGTTATGTTTATCTTTCCATTGCGTTAATCTGCGATAAAGGCTGTTTACATAACGCATCTGAAAATCTAGAAAGCTAGCTAACTTACAGAGACTAAGCAGCTATCAAATGCATCATTCTTATTTATTTTAACCTTTAACGAGGCAAGTCAGTTGAGAACAGGGTCTTATTTACAATGACGGCCAAGGAACAGCCTTGTTCAGGGGCAGAACGAGATTTTTACCTTGTCAGCTCGGGGATTCGATCTAGCAACCTTTCAGTTACTGGACCAACACTCTAACCACTAGGCTACCTGCCGCCCCAAACGTTCGACATAACGTTACCTCATGTCTCCATTTGAAAAGGCTGGGTGTATCGATGTTTGGATGAGTGTCATCTTCATCATCTGAAACCTCAATGTGGTCCCACACGCTGTAGTCTATCCTACTTGTCATTCTAGCTACCTAGCTAGCAGGCTAAAACGTTGCTTGCAGCAAGAGCACGTTAAAAGTGAAAATAACAGATGTGAGTCTGATGATACAACGTAACAAGCTAACTTCAAACCTTGTTAGAAATTATATCGTTAGCTAATATATTTACTATTGCTAAAAAACAATAGTGCACAATGTAGCTTTAGCTTGCTATGGAGAAAACCCTAGACGTTTCCGTTTAGACGTTTTCCACGTCTCTACGTAAACTCGTCATTGAAGAACGTCAAGTCAAAGGCATGTGGGTGGGGAATAAGATTTTTATAATAAAAAAAGAAATATAAAGATTACTTAGTAGTTTTAATAATAATAGCCTAACATCATTGATAATAATAAAACCAACTGGCCATATAAATATACATTTGTCATTTTATTAGTGTTTTTATGCATGTAAAAAAAGAGAGAACATAAACAACAATGTAGATTTCCAAAATAAAGTTAATGGATAGCTTATTAATGGATATAATTATTCACACTACCTCGCGTTCTAGGGTTCTCCACACTGAAAGTGAACTGTATACCCTACATATATATTTAAACACATCAAAGTATACGTTATGTTGCAATAACAACAAGAATCAATCATAACACAATAATATGCTACTATAAACTATTACATGACCAAAGTATTTAAAAATGTAAGGCGATTCCTTTTTTTCTGTGCGACGGTCTGGCTGACAATGATGACATTCTCACACCTGTAACAAAACCGTGCAATTGATATTAAAGACAGACAATATCTTCCCTCTGCTAATCCCCCAAACTTGGACTTTTGTTTTGTAAAGCCAACACTCCACTGTGGGAAAAGTCACATACCTCCGATGTGGCCCTTTGTGCCTTCAAGAGACTCCTCACATTACATACCATAGAAAAATCAAATAAGAACAATGGCTTCTATAACAAGTGTAGGGAATGCTAGTTCTATCCTCTAAATGTGTGCATTTAACAATGCCCCCTTCACTGTGTCCTCCTACCTTAAGACTTAGTCTTGATGATGAACTGCTTACTCTTCTTGCCAATCTTATTAGAGGAAATGCAGGTGTAGGTCCCTGGAAGCAAGGAGGAAGAGGTAAAAACAGGTTGGTCCTCCATCTTCTCTTTGGGATCTGAAGACTGCCAGCTGTACACAGGACTGGGGCTTCCTGTAGCCGTGCAGTTTAATGTGATTTCATCCCCCACACCGATGTCCAGGGTCTCAGCCTCAGGACTGAGGAAGGATGGGGGGTCTGAGAAAATAAGTATAAGGGAAAAGGATGGATATTGCATATAAACGAATACACAAACACAATTGTATTTCATTGTTTCTCATGAAACTATTAATGGTTGGGTTGAGTGGATAGACTCACAGTGTACAGAGACGTTGAGAGGCTCTGATGTCACTGAAGGAGGCGGTTGTGGTCCCTCTGGTCCCAAGTCCAGCTGAGCCACACACTTGTACTGGGCTCCGTTATCAGCTTTGGTTGGGGTGATCAGGAGGATGGAGGATACTTGGACAGGGGAGGCAGGGGTCAAATCAGAGAAAGAGTGGTTGTAAACTTCAGTCTGCCCTCTGTACCACCTCAGGGTGAGGTATTGAACAGGGGCAATGTTCTGGACATCACAGAGCAGCTGGTACTCTTTCCCCTCCAACATGGGATTAGTGTGGTTCGCTGAGCTGATAGTGACACTGTCTGGAGTCTCTGTGAAAGATCAGCTGGTTAGTGTGTCAAGCAAAACACGTACATTTAGTAGTAGTAGTCACAAATAGAATGCATTATTATTAAGTATGGCCTGATGCATGTACTACAGCCATGCTCTGCCTTAAATTGTGCTAAGATAAAAAGCCAGCTTTATTTAGGCCAGGTTGACTCACTGTAAAGAATGAGGTTGAGTTTCTCTTCACACTGTCTGGGTGCAGTGAAGAAGACTCCATAGCAGATAGGCTCCTCGATCCAGTCGATCAGACTGTCCACCTTCCATTGGACAGCACGATCCTGTTGGGTGTGTGCTGCCCCGATGGCTGACTCCCAGCCTAGGACACGCACCGGGCGAGAGGCCTCACAGCTGACAGACACAGGCTCCCCAAACCCCACCACCACCCTGGAGGGTTTCAGCTCCAGAGAGCATCCTTCACCTGACACTGAGAAGTGGACAATATCATCATCACTATCATCGTCGTTACATTGTCTTCATCCGCATCATCATTTTCGCAATCTTTTTCATTATCATCATGATCATCACATAATCTAATTAGAAAGTTCTATTATTGCTGGCATATCGGCAACATTCATATTTGTTAAATAAAATCACATTTACAGATACAAAGAAAATGTTGCTTGCAGTGATTTGATTGTGTGACTTTAGCAGGTGTTTATGATCTGTTTGTATCACTGTGGATATAAGATTGGGTGGGATGCAGGTTCCACTTTGCCATCATCTCTGGGTTGCAAGTTTAATTTCAGTGGACAAAGCACAGGTAAATAATTCACACACTCATATATGCAATATTATATAAGAGTATTTCGCCAAAGAGATTTAAAACCATTTATGACTAATTCTATTGCCAAACACGTCTTCAAACTACAAACTCGTCGATACAATGGGGGCCTCTACTGCAGATGTCCCATAACCCTCGACTCCACAGAGAAAAAGCAAATCTTATGAATAATAAAATGTTGACTCTTGCAACATCTTACCGGTGCAGAACATGCAAAAGGTCAGGATCCATTTTAGAAAGTAGTTTTCCATCTTTTTGCAGACTTTTCTGAGGTTCACTATGGTCTGAGTTGAAAGGCGAGTGGAATTCCGACTTGGTCCTGCTTGGCAACTCCAAAGTGAACTGTGATTACTAACAAAAGCCCTCCCTCACCAAACGAGGGCTCTCATACCGTAGTCTGTGTCTGACTGCAGGGCCCCGAGGGGGAGAAGAGGGGGCTAAGGAAGTTTGACAGGCATCAAGGCCAGACCTCCTCAATGGTATCTCATTAGGCCTACATCCCACAGGGGAAATTCTTCCTTTAATCATTTGTTTGTGGTTTAGTTAGAATCTGTATTTTCATGTTCAATGGGAGTTAATATATCAGACCCATTATATATTTCAGCCCAAAATGTATTCCTACTCCTAGAATCGCAGGCTAGATCTTTTGTAGTTCTGTTTGCTGTCATGTATTCTTACAGCAGCACAACCCCAAGCTATTCAGATGACATCTGTTTTCTGTTTTTAGAAAATACCCATACAGAGTTCTATGACTTCAGAAGGGTGCTACGGTTACAATTTTCAGTTCTTTAATCTGAAATTAAACCCCAATGACCTGTGTTAACTTGCCTCAAACTAAACTGTTCCCGTGTGACTGTGGATTTATATACATAGGTGGTTTGAGAAAACTCACATTGCAGTTCTAATCTCTTTTCTGCAGGCATGTTTGATTCCCATACGCACACTGCTTGGAGAGCCCATGCTTTGTCAAGACTCAGCAGGTTGGATTGTTGGACTTGAGTTGTCCGGCATGTAGTGTGTAGGCCTCACTCTGTGATCAGAATGTACCACCACTGCACAACAGCACCGGCCATGACCAGGCTGCCAGAAACATTGCTCAGTAATTGGATGCTTATTGGGTGTATTTATAGAAGGCTCAGCTGCCAATCCTCAGTCTCTACAGTATGTCGACTCTGTTTTGTGTTTCTACCCCGTGCCTTTGTTTGTTGTGGAAGTACACTACTGTACACTTGTTTCTGAAAATGATCATGTGTGTATAATATAAAATGTTTTTGCTCAAGGACTAAATGTGCTGGCAAATTGCCCTTCTAAGTCTACACTGCAGCCAGGTTGTTATAGCAACAGTCAGGCTGCACACACAAAGTGTTTCTTGGCAAGGCAGAAGTCCCCTTCACCAGGATGAACCTGAGTGACACAAAAAGGACACACACTCAATTCTGAAAAAGGAAGTATTTATATGAGCCACCGTAGGCAGGATAACAGATGGACTTTCATGCTTCTCTTTAAATTGACCTTAGTTTGCACTGATTAGTATGGAGGTGTCAGTGTTACAGTGATGTATGAGAGAAAGGTTCCCAATGGCATACAAAAGATGCTTGTTTTAAAATTGTTATAAAAAATAAACCCAAATCTCTGATTGTGATTCAACAAAAAAAGACAACTATTGAAGGACTGTGCCACTGCACTCTTATCAAAACAGAAAGAAGTGGCAAGTAACAAAATCATCTCGGGGAATTGTTTCTACTAAACACACAGTTTAGCAACTTGTTAAAGGGCCATGTGAGCCACCTATGGTGAGATATGACTGTGTAGCCTATTAAAATACATGAGATCGATAAAACACATTAGTGGCCTTTCTCTCCTCACAGCCCTGAGACTGTGTCCATGGGGTTCATGTCGGTATGCATGTCCGCTTCCCTATGGTCCACAGATATAGGTTGAGAAAGTGAAAGACAAACGATTAAAGCTATCATCAAACATACTGACAATACTGAGAATCAAGGGTGCTGTGAAGGTAAAAGAGAGAGTGTTAAGTCGCGTCAATTCGAATCTGGTATCGGAACAAAATAGTCAGCACATAGTAACTTCCGATTTCTTTGTACTTTAATTAATGCAAACACTTGAAGGGTAAATAGGTGGTTCGTATATACGGGCTCCCTGTAACACCTCGCAGGGCAAAACAGAGAACTGAGTTACACATCCTTTGCTTTTCATTAAATACTCTGACAGAGATAGTTCCCGCTCACTGCTGGCCTGTCAGAGGGAGGATGAGCGTGGTTTAAACTTACTCATCCTATCGTTGGCGTGCAGGTTGGTCCCAACCCCGAGACGCCTCCTGTTGCCGGGCGTAGTTATTATCTTTGGCAGTCGATTTATCTTGTGACTGCACAATGCCCAGTTCTCTAAAACCCCGACACCCCTCCGCATATACATTTCACCCATATCCTGCCGTTATCATTTAACAAGCTCTTCCACATCCCTGATTTACATCATCTGCATTCTTTCCATATGACTCACCATCCCATGAGCCCCTTCCTCTCACACAGCAGTATGCTCTTATCATATAGAGTATAAACTTAATATTGTAGCATAGCATCTTTGTTATATTATATAGGTTATGCAAACAAATAGTTGGTCAAACCCTAACAAGAGATAAAATGGAAGAGTGTGGGCAGAGAACAAAATTAGCAATAGTGAAGAGAAGCTGCCTGTGGTTCTTGGAATAGTAAACTTAAATCGGTTAAAAGGCTCTGGTAGCACCAATTTAGAGCAAAAAAAAAAGCATTAGACAGGAAGTGATGCATTGCATGGCTCATTTCTCATTGTACAGTCACATAAGATCACTTGTTGCTGTCATCAGACTACAGCGATCAGGCTAGCCTGTTTCCCCAGCCGCTTTACATCCGTGACAGAGACACAATGGCTGTGAGAAGAGAGACTACATTCAGGCATGCTTGATGATAAAATAAATAATAAAACAGGACACACATGCCTGTGAATGAATGCTTTGTAGTGTCGCGCCACATGTTCACACAGACACAGCCCAAGACACATTCAAAACAACACCACATACAAATGGCACAAAGCTATTGGTTGGAGTAGGCTAACAGAAAGCTCTCTTTGGATTTATAAGGCATGCAGGATTGAAGCGTTCCATCATAATAATTGAATAAACAACCTTTCTTATTCATACAGTGTCTGTTGAGGAAGTCCTGCTGGTCACACTGGCGATAGAAATTCTCTTCCTCTGGTCTGGTCAGATGATGGAGTTGGGACCTGCTCTCTGTTTGACAACGCCATAGACAATCACGAACACAAAGGTCAGGCCCAGAACCGATCCTATGATAGCCCAGAACGTTGTTCTGCCCCCTGTGGGAAGAGGGTGTGGTTAATGAGGGTTTGATCAGCTGACCGTCCCAAGCTCCTCAGCCCCAGCAACAGCAGAGTTTATTTGTTTGTGATGCACCACACAGACAGACACTAGAGCAAAGAAAGCCAGCACGACCACTACTATCCCTGCAGTGGTTCCACGACTGCCTGGAGAAACTGGAGCAATTTGGCAATATTAAACATTTAAATATACTGTCAAAGGAGATATTTCCCAGAGAAGTCTATATGGGAAATATTAAGAAAGTAACACATGTTCATGGTACGGGAAAAATGGGTCCCACTTTACATGAAGTGTCCTGAAAAACATATTTCCATGGTAGTTAGTTTCATATGTACAGTGTAGTAACAATGTAATAATTGCAAAGTAACAAAGGACTTGAGGTCACCTGATGATGCACCCTTACCAATGGACAGTCTCATTCAGGTAAAAGGTAACATGAATGCCACTAGTGGGTGAAGGGGGATCGAGAGGGGAAGAGGGAGGGGTAGTAGGAGAGAATAGAAGCATTTGTGAGAAAGATAAGACTAGGTACTAATTAGAAAAATGATCCTACCTATAGGTTTGGGATTCAGAGTGAAAGTCCTGCTGATCTTGCCTATCTGACTGGAGGCAGTGCAGGTGTAGGTTCCTGGGAGCTTGGGGGGGGGGTGAAAAGAGCTTCTTGGACATGTGAAGACTGCCAGCTGTACAGAGGGGTGGGCTTTCCAGTAGCTGTGCAGTTTAAGGTGATTTCCTCACCCACTCTGATGTCCAGGGTCTCAGCTTCAGGTCTGGAAAAGGTTGGGGGGTCTGAAGAATGAGGAGAAATAAGAATCAATCAACATGGACTGTTCCCACAAGATTCAGTGTCTGGGGAGGGTGAAATTATGAGATGAATGAGAACAGATTACTGGAAGAATCTGTTAAATATCATAGTAGGGTATCAGATCAAACTAAATGATCAGCTGTACACATGAATTGAATGATTGAAAATAAGACTAGAGGGAACTCACAGTGTACAGTAATGCTGAGAGGTTCTGATGTCACTGTATGCTGTGGTCCCTCTGGTCCCAGGTCCAGTTCTGCTCTACATCTATACTGAGCTCCATCATCATGTCTACTGGGGCTGATCATCAGAGTATCAGACACATCCACTGGTGTCTTACTGACGTTACTGTAAGTTACATTATCTAAGGGTTCATTCCCTTTGTACCACTTCACAACCAGGTTCCGTAGACGAGCGATGTTCTGTATGTCACACTGCAGCTGGTACTCTGTCCCCTCCACCATGGAACCAGAGTGTCTCAGAACAGAGATGGAGACGCTGTCTGGAGTCTCTGTGGAGGATGTCAACAATGTTAAAAACCCTCAATGCTGATATACAGTTAAATAGAAACATACCTTTCACATTCACAAGGAGGAAAATACTCACTGTAGAGAATGACTGGAAGTACTTCTGAGGGCTGTTCGCAGTCAATGAGAGCGATGTAGCATGTAGGTTCTATTGTCCAATCAATAAGGTTATCCACAGTCCAGGTGACAACGTTGACTTCTTGTTCAAAACCTGTACCTCCGAATGTGGCCTCCCAGCCCATCCCCTCATGGTCTGTGGATGATGTGCTGCAGTTGACTGAGACTGAGTCTCCATTAAACCACCACTCTGGGAGGTTTGAGCACAAGAGAGGAGGCATGTGTTGGCCTACCTACCGGTCAGAGCACATGACATGTGAACAACATGGCAATGATTACATAAAACCATAAAATAACACTGACATAACAATACAATGTCTGTCAAAAAATATATATTTGCTTGTATTTTTGCAGGTTTGTATTACAATCTCTCTGCTGGGCAAGACAACTGGTTTGACTATGCAAAACTGAACTTTTGAAGTGGCCATACATTTCACTATCAGAGGGTCAGAGAAAGTTGCCTATTGCTACTGCTAGTTGTTAAAAAAACAAAGTTCACTCAGTCAAGTCTGGAACAAGGGAGTAAATGAATGAAACTTGTTTTAATATTAATAGTGCTCTAAGGCAGAGGTTCCCAAACTTTTGCATTCAGTCCCCCCTTCCAGCATTGGGGAACATCCCGCGCCACCCTGCGCACGAGCCATGTCTATTTCTATGGGCAAAAGCACTTTTCATGACAAAAACTGTTCACACCCCTCTTGTTGGCGAAGAGAAAATCTTGCAGGTTTAAAGTTTTTTTTCTGCAATTCTACACATTTTTTCATGAGGTGCAGAGAAAATGTAGCATTTTTATTCTATATATTTTGACATGTCTAATGTGTATTTATGTGATATTTAAGTGGCTCAAAGATTACAACAAAATCTATGGGGCAAGAAAACGACCCCAAAAAACGTTAGCTGACGTGTCCCGACTTTATAAATAAATAATATAAAAAACTCAGGCTTTCAATTTATTAATGTGGTTGAGAGTTGTAACAGTAGAATGCACAAGGTGCAATTTTTACATTTGGTTGTGTATGGGAAGTTTTCCTCTTGTTATGTCATTCACTGACAGACAGAGAGTTATTTCTAACATGTCATTAATGTACAGTTGATCAACTAGCCCATGTTAGCTAGGTAGGAATGTTAGGCTAACCAGCTATCTAAATCTTGCAGTTATTATGGTCAGAATGTGCGCCCATGGGGGCCTCATGGGCGCACTGACTGACTCACTCAGGTATCATTGACACTCATTGACTCACTCAGGTATCATATGAACACATTTAAGACATGGCAAAATGTGTTTAATTGCAGTAAATTTGCTTTAAAAATGCAAAAATGTTCTCTCCGCCGATAGCAAAATAGGTAGAATTTCGGGCAAATTAGCTTACATTTTTTTTATTTTACTAGGCAGGTCAGTTAAGAACAAATTCTTATTTTCAGTAACAGCCTAGGAACAACTGCCTTGTTCAGGGGCAGAATGACAGATTTGTACCTTGTCAGCTCAGGGATTTGAACTTGCAATCTTTCGATTGCTAGTCCAACACTCCAACTACTAGGCTACCCTGCCGCCCCAAATGTTCTTTCCGCCATTAATGGGAGCTTGAACAATTTGGGGTCATATGGGTCACGACTCGCGAGGTGGGGGTTTGTTACTACGCCGATAAAGACAATATCCAGAATTTTACCGCCTAGGAAATTTGTGTGACTGGACCTTCTCAAATAGTAGTTGAGTACACTTGGGCTAGTTGATCTTGACATTTCTTACAAGTTATAAATAGCTCTCTAAGGTATGCAATGACTGACATGACAAGAGGAACTGATGATACACTATCCAATTTCGAAATTGCACCTTGTACATTCTACTATTACAACTTTCAAGAGTAAGATGAAAGCTGGACTGAGCTGGACTGCCGAACCCTAGGGGGATGCGCCCCACAGTTTGGGAACCACTGCTCTAACATGCTGACCAGACCGGACACGTTGTGTGCGCGAGCATCGCAAAATAAATGTAGAAATCCATGTTACTCAATTATAGCACCCACACTGCTCGCACACACCAACTAGTGTCTGCAGATGCCAAGGGCTAAAATAGAACTCCTTTCTATTTCTGACGCAGATCGCGCTGCAAGTCACGCCTCTCCCATCTCCTCATTGGTTTATAGAAACAGGTACCAAAGTGCCATCTCCTCATTGGTTATACCCACCTGGGTGATTGAAAGACAAACTGTTTTGCCGGTTGTCGTGGTAATACTATGAAAGTGTAGATGGATCACCATATAAATTCAAAGATGAAAAAGCCTGGAAGGAGGAGAGATGACTAGAAACGATTCGGTTGGCTGTTTTATGTGTGGATTAATTGTCGGAGTAGAGGACCTTGTGCATTAAAATAACTCAATGTTTATATCCCAGGACAAATTAGCTAGCAACAGCAAGCTAGCTAAATAGGACAAATTAGCTAGCAAGTGCAAGCTAACTAGCTAAATTGCCATACATGTTTAATGCTTTTCGACCTGTCCCCAAATTAATGTCATTGGTTCAGAGTTTGTTTTGATATTTTAACCTGCGTGTCGTGATCGGTGTAGGGGGACAAAATAAATGTATGCACGATAGCGCACGCGCGCAGCCGGTTTGGGTTCCGTGTCAGGGACCAAATTCGAGAGAGAAAAACACTTGCTTTTCTTCCAAATGAATCTACCACACCCACCAATAGAGCTCTTTCTTGATCAGAGACATATTGATTCAGTGGGAGAGATTGGACTTAGACTTCAAATAGTCAAACACAAGTTTACTATGACTTCCAGAAAGTTAATCATCACCCTTGAAAATACAATTGAATAGTAATTGAGTTGTTTAAACATAATGGGAAATTCACAAGGTAACGAGAACAGCAAACGTCTGTAGTTTAACAAAAAAAAGTTGTAACATCGATCTGTAGACCCTACCTGTTAACACCAACACACCGAGAGTCAGAAATTCTAAAAGTCCTTTCACCATATTTATTTTATCCAGCAAATATATCCCAATGTTGACCGTCACCTTGAAAACGTATAACTACGGTAATCAAAACTAAATTATCGAAACTAATTTATATATTTTTAAGAAAAATGTCATGGCGGCCGCGGTGCAAACAAGAAGTAGCTCTAAAACCCGCAACCAATAAGCTACATTTTCACCCACGACATCGTTTTCAATGTAGCCTAATAGTAAGAAAATCACATGCATGGCAACACTGAATCATCGCTCTCATGTTTGCAAGCTAGATAGTGCTACGTATCAACAGGGGCTGGAAACTATAGTGAGCTTCGATTGGTCAATAGCAACGGGATCTCGTGTAAACGAGGAAAATGAACCTTTCCCAAAGCTAATGAATATACAGACTTAAATTATTTTTTGTCCCGCCCTGTTCACGAAACCTCGCCCAATGGTCACTCCACCCACTTGGCTTCCTTCTTTGAAAATGAATGGACTTCCGTTTCATCCCGGATGACGGAGATCCCAAAGCGCGCGTCGCAAAATAACTGTTGTGCAAAATCAGAATGATGACCAGCTGTTTTAAAATCCTGTAGATTCCTCATATGAGCAACGTACAAGAAAAATAAAGTTCTGCAAATCACACAACAAATCTTATGAGATAAATTGTTTGAAATGACAACTTAGTGTGTGGGTCTTTTCTATAATTCATTAGGCCTAAGTGTAGCCGATGTGAAATGGCTAGCTAGTTAGCGATGGTGCGCGCTAATAGCGTTTCAATCGGTGACGTCACTCGCTCTGAGACCTTGAAGTAGTTGTTCGCCTTGCTAAACAAGGGCCGCGGCTTTTGTGGCGCGATGGGTAACGATGCTTCAAGGGTGGCTGTTGTCGATGTGTGCAGAGCCCAGGTAGGGTGGTTCGAGCCCAGGTAGGGGTGAGGAGAGGGACGGAAGCTATACAGATACCATTGACGCTGTTGACCCGGATCACTGGTTGCTGCAGAAAAAGTTCTTCATATTTAACCTCTACGGGCCACGGTGGCAGTATTGAGAATTTTGAAAAAAATACGTGCCCATTTTTAACTGCCTCCTACACCAACTCAGAAGCTAGGATATGCATATTATTAACACATTCGGATAGAAAACACTCTGAATTTTCTAAAACAGTTTGAATGGTGTCTGTAAGTATAACAAAACTCATATTGCAGGCAAAAACCTGAGAAAAATAGATTTTAAAAAAAATGAGAATTTTGTGGCTGTACTATTTAGTGTCATTGTTTATTAGATACCATAGTGAGAAAGGATTCAGTTCGCAACTCCTACGGCTTCCACTAGATGTCAGCGATCTTTATAAAGTTGTTTGAAGCTTCCATGAATAACAGGGAGCAAATTAGAATGCATTGAAGTTGACGTCCGTGGGATGTCGTCACTTCCATTATGGCCTGCACCTGCGCAATCATGAGACACTAGACATTTTTAAAAAACGTTTTTCTAGACACAGGTGAAGTCGGGTTGAAACATTACTGATGTTTCACGTTAAAAATGGCTCTAAAGATTGATGCTAAACAACGTTTGACATGTTTGAACAAACATAAATAGATTATTTTTGTAACTTTTTTAACTTTTTGCCGTGACTTCACACACCCCCCGCGCTACTTTTTAGTAGCCACCGAAGCGCTAACAACATGGAACAACTTGGAGTTATTTGGACATCAATTATGAACTTTGTCAAAAGAAACCACATTTGTTGTGGACCTGGAATTCCTGGAACTGCCAATGGATGAAGATAATCAAAGGTAATGGATTATTGACAATAGTATTATTGATATTACATGGTTACAAGATGATGCTAAGCTAATTAGGCTAGCTTATTGTTCTTAGCACAGCACCTGGTTTATTGCAACTTGTGATTTCCCAGTAAAGTTATTTTGAAATCTGGCAAGACAGTATCATTTACGAAATGTTAAACTATAATTATTTGAATGACAATATTATAATTTACCAATGTTTTCGAATAGTAATTTTGAAAATTGTAACGTTGTTCACCGGAAGCATTTCAGAGAAGAAAAAAATCAGAATTTCACTGCTACTGTAAAATGCAGTTTTTGGATATAAATATGAACTTGATGGAACAAAAAATGCATGTATTGTATAACATAATGTCCTAGGAGTGTCATCTGATGGAGATTGTCAAAGGTTGGTGCATAATTTTAGCTGGTTTCTGCTTTTGGTGACGCCTGACCTTGAATTGAAAATGGATGTTTGTACTTTTGTGGCTATGTACTGTCCTAACATAATCTAACTTTATGCTTTTGCCGTAAAGCCTCTTTGAAAATCGAACAATGTGGTTAGATTAAGGAGATGTTTATCTTTTAAATGGTGTAAAATAGTTGATTGTTTGAGAAATTGAAATTATTAGATTTTTGATGTTTTGAATTTCCAGCCTTGCTAGCAATCCCGTCTCAGGGTTCATTGCTAACCCGTGGCCTCAACAGGGTTTTCCAGCTATACATTTGGGTGAGTTTTTTTTCTTCTCCTTAGTAGCCTCGTTTCAATGCCAAAAATAAAATTAAACCATCCAGTGTTCAGCGAAATAGCAACACAATGAGCCCAGGTTGGGGCGAAGAGAGGGATGGAACCTACACTGGTACACGGGCCTCGCACAGCTCCTGGTATATGTCCGTTACGTTTATGGGGGGTGAATTATGGAAGACATCCTCTTCTGGAAACCAGGACAACAGGAGAGGATATTTTTAAAGTACTGGACAGCTTTGTGACATCAAATGGACTTTGGTGGTCAAGATGTGTTGGTATCTGTACTGATGTCGCAAAGGCCATGACAGGGCGACATAGGGAAGTGGTAACGCGCCTGCAAGCAGTTGCTCCCGATGCCACTTGGGTACATTGCAGCATCCACGAGAGGCTCTTGCTGCCAAGGGAATGACTGACAGCTTGAAATACGTTTTGGACACTACAGTGAAAATGGTTAACTTTGTTAAAGCAAGGCCCCTGAACTCTCGTATGTTCTGCACTATGCAATGATATGGGCAGCGACCATGTAACGGTTTTACAACAGAAGTGCGCTGGTTATCAAGGCGCAATGTATTGACACTTTTTTTTATTTAGAGGAGCTTAAAGTTCTTTACTGACCATAATTTTCACTTGTCTGTATCATGACACAAGGCGAGACCCAGATGCAGACACTGGAGGCAGATGGTTGGAGTCTTACATTGTTTATTAATCCAAAAAGGAGTAGGCAAGAGAATGGTTGTGGACAGGCAAAAGGTCAAAACCAGATTAGAGTCCAGGAGGTACAGAGTGGCAGAAAGGCTCGTGGTCAAGGCAGGCAGAATGGTCAGGCAGGCGGGTACAGAGTCCAGAACAGGCAAGGGTCAAAATCAGGAGGACTAGAAAAAGGAGAATAGCAAAGGCATGAGTACGGGAAAAAACACTGGTTGACTTGAAAACATACAAGACGAACTGGCACAGAGAGGCAGGAAACACAGGGATAAATACAGTGGGGAAAACAAGCGACACCTGGAGGGGGTGGAGACAATCACAAGGACAGGTGAAACAGATCAGGGCGTGACAGTCTGACCGCTTGCATGATGATGAGTTTCTCACACGGCTGGCCTATCTGGGTGATGTTTTTACTCGCCTGAACAATCTGAATCTAGGATTACATGGACTCTCAATGTGCGGGACAAAATTGAAGCTATGATTAAGAAGTTGGAGCTCTTCTCTGTCTGCATTAACAAGGTCAACACACAGGTCTTTCCATTAGTGTATTGTTTTTTTTGTGTGCAAATTAACTCAAGCTTACGGACAATGTCAAATGTGATATAGCGAAGCACCTGAGTGAGTTGGGTGCACAATTATGCAGGTACTTTTAAGACTGAGACTCTCACCAATACAACCCAAAATTGCAGAGTTATGTGCATCCTTTCAAGCACACCCTTCTCATTAACCTGTTGAGAGTTATTCAAGATTTTCAATTAACAAATAAGGTTTTATATGTAAGATGGTTAAATAAAGAGCAAAATTATTGATTATAATTATATTATTATTATTTGTGCCCTCGTCCTATAAGAGCTCTTTGTCACTTCCCATGAGCCGGGTTGTGACAAACTCACACTCATTCTTATGTTTAATAAATGTATTGTATAGTGTGTGTGGCAGACATACAATGATGGCAAAAAACAAAATTTGAGAGTGCGCTGACCCTGGTGCTAGAGGGGGTACGCAGCTGGAGGTTGAATGTTTGAAGGGGTACGGGACTATAAAAAGTTTGGGAACCACTGACTCAGAGCATCATAAATTGATCTCCAGGGGGTGCACACAATTCACAAAAGAAATACTGTAGTGTGGGGTATTCTCTAGGCCTATTGGGGCTATAAAAAGCCATAGGGCCTAATTTACATTTTGTGGCCACAAATGTAACAGTTAAAAATATTTTCAAATATACAGTTTACTTTCTGATAAGGAAATTCTGACATTTGTCTTAAATAAACATTTTTCTTTTAGAAATATTAAACACATTTTGCTCAATTATTTTTTTCAGTCATTTTCACAATACAACAATAATTATCATCATAAAAAACACAATATTTTAATGATTACTCAAAGCAATATTATACAAAAGATTAATACAAATTAATTTCTTAACACAGGAGTATTGACATGAGAGGATTGTGAAACAAAAGATCTCCACAGAAGTTTGTGTAGACTACATACTGTGGTGAAAAGGGGTCAAGGGAGTTACTCTCTCTCCTAACAACCAGAGGACCAATATTGATAGAAAATTACACTGACCATCCCTTTGTACATTATTAATTGTTCTCTTCTTCCCTATAAGCCCCCCCCCTTTGCAATCTATTCTCCATATACTCCATGGGCCCTTAAATGTAGAGGCACTAATTTTTACAGACTTTATTAAATATACAGTTCTATATTTTATATTACATACACAAAAGGCTTTGAGTTTACATGAAGTAGCCTAAAACGTATGCATTTACATTGTAGTTATATACACTCTCTTGGCAGTTTATTAGGTACACCCATCTAGTTCCGAGTCAGACCCACTCTGCCTCCAGAACAGCCTGAATTATTCGGGACATGGATTCTACAAGTCAAAAAACGTTCCACAGGGATGTTGGTCCATGCTGACGCGATGGCATCACGCAGTTGCTGCAGTTTGGATGGTGATACACCACCGTCACCAGCCTGTACTGTTGACACCAGGCAGGATGGGTCGTGGGCGCCCGTTTCTGAGATACTGGAGCTGGTGTGCCATGCTCAAAGTCGTTTAGGTCACTTGTTTTGCCCATTCTAACGTTCAATCGAACATTAATTGTATGCTTTGATGCCTGTCTGCCTGATTTATATAGCAAGCCACGGCCAGGTGACTAACTGTCTGTAGGAGTGATCCATTTTCGTGAATGGGGTGGTGTACCTAATAAACTGTCCCCTGAGTGTATATGGGCACCTTGTAATTACAAAGTGTTACATACTTCTAACTATATAACAAACCGGTATAACAGCTGTAAGTACTATGTAACAATGCAACTACCATGTAATTACAAATGTTTTAGGCCACAGCGTGAAGTGGGACCTAAAAAGTAGTGACATTACTCTTGAGCTCCAGGCTTTCTCTTGACTCCTGCATGTGATAATAATGACTTGATTCAATCTGCTTACAGGAAGATGCAACCACACACCAACTGCCCCTTCCACACATTCAGAACTCACATGCAGTCAGGCATTACAGTGATGCAGTTAAAACACTGAACACTCCAGATGCAGTGCTGGGTGAGTAGGAGCAGTGTAGAGTAGTAACAGAGTAGCTCTGACCCTCAAATGAGACATGAGCTCCCCTAAATGAGCTCACCGCTGGTTTAACCTGGTTCAGGTTCTTTCAATCGCATTCATTCTCCACCTGTCTGACTCTCTAATGTCTGTTTTGAGCTTTGCAACATTGTTTCAACTGGGCCCTCACTGGGCCCTCACATGTATTTCAGCCCCTTTTCAGGTGTCCAGACTTTTTTTTAATGTAAATTTGTCAGCAAGACGCATTAATTAATTCAGACTACAAGAGTGTAGGCTTCCTTACAATCACTGAATGTCATTACACTTTTTGGTGTTTTGTAACAGATGTCTCTTTCCCTTCATGAAATGGCGGGTGCACTGTTTGGAAGCTGGAATTTTTTTGTGGACAAAAGTGCACAGGTAGCTTAATAATTTTTGAAGTGATTTGTTTGAGAATCAGATGAAAGCATCATGACTGTTTGTGTTCATACCACATTAAAAGGTAATACATGTTTACTGTTAAAATATATCTTTACTATTGGGCCACCCGCCAATTTTCTTTTTTTAGGAAGTCCTGTAAAAAAATAAAGTCCCCCTCAATGTTACGGAATAATTCACACTCTGGGGAAATAATACTTTTCACATGTAGGCTATATTAATTGGTTTCAGTGATCATTGTGCTCACAACCTAAATAAGTTGTGTGCATATACTGTAGCACAGGAGGTTGGTAGCACCTTAATTGGGGAGGACGGGCTCGTGGTAATGGCTGGAGTGGAATGGTATTAAATACATCAAACATGGTTTCCACGTTCCAGCCATTATTATGAGCCGTCCTCCCCTCAGCAGCCTCCACTGTACTGCAGGTTACACTCCAAGCTTCTTGTCACGAGCAAGACATCACATCCAGGCAAAGGGAACATTCTCACAATTTCAATCATGTGCTGCTCTTCAAGCCATTGCATAATGTGACAGCAATTACCTTGTCATCAGACCAAACTAAAAAAAGACATTCAAAATGACATAACAATTCCCTTGTTGGTGCTTATGCAATACAAACCAGTTTTTCCAAAACCAGTCATATAAAAAATACATTTCAATTAAGCCAATTGAAAGAGGGATTTCACCTTGTCCATTTGCTGCTACTCCCTCTTGTCCTTCAGAGAAAACATCAGCTACACTTTGAATGTGTAGAATAGATCATATAGCTCACATTAAAAACAGGTTATTCTACCTCATCAGGTTCTTCAGTAGAAGGGGAAATAGAGGGACTGATCTGTACTTAAAATCTTAGTGTTAAAGAGGAAAGGGAGTGCATATGAAGCATAGGGAGGTTGGAGGAGTCAGGAGACACTCCCAACTATCACAATCCAGACCTGCGTCTGCCAGCTGAATGAGTTGTGACCAGCCCCTCAACCACCTAAACCATATGGTCTCTCACTTAGTCTCTCAGCGGGGAAAGAGGGCTCTTCATTCAGAATGGCCCATCCCAATAAAGCTCGTTCTCCTAAAAGTTGATGTTTGGCTGAGACAGTTTAGTCATCGGGAGCGGAGTGTCCCGGCCGCCGTTCTGCGCCACGTTGCCGTTGGGCGTGCTGCTGAGCTTGGCCTTCTTCAGGCTGTAGCGGCCCATCTTGGTGTTCTTGTAGTAGATGGAGTAGATGAAGACGAAGATGACCGAGATGATCACGACCATGAAGGCCACGAAGCCCGCTATGAGGGGCAGGTAGTCCTCTGTGACCAGAGAGACATAACAAACACCCATTAATCCATCACACTCTGTTAACGTTCTGGCGCCACCTCAGACTGAACCATATTCACCATCAAATAGAGAAGCATCAATACACTGATTTATCCTACTTCCTCCAACAGGAAAGAATAATCATGTATTACTTAACATAATATTACATGATCCCACCAATCAGAGTAGATCTACAACATACCGTAAGAGTGGGGACATTTCTCAAATTTACCCTTGAAATAGTCTTCTACAAGGCAACAGTCAGTACTGAGCTAAACTGCCAAATATTCAACAACTTTACCCAACACTCTTCAATGAATGATAGATGATGCTCAGTTCTACCTAGCCTCACCAGGTGCCCTTCCCAAGGAGTTTGTTTCATGCCTGATTTTATATGTGCACAACAAAATACTTTCCCCTCATCATCTCCTCATGTTTTGCAGCTTTGGTTCAAACTCCCTCACACAACAGAGATGTACTACATGTATCTGACTACAGAATGTGGCAGGAGGAGAGCAGTTCAGAAACCAGTAACTAAGAGGTATTGGATTGGTCAACGGGTAAAGGACATATGAGGAAAACTGCATAGTTAAAAGTTATTAATACAATTTGTTCAGAGAACATTAATCAGTCAACCAAAGAATAACAGACACAGAGAGAGAAAGGAGACCAGAGAGATGGGAGGAGGAAGCAGACCAGCAAGAAGAAAATGTTCTACAAGACGTTCATAAACAGTAAATAATGGGTTACTAAAGGGTTTAATACAGTTTAATAAAGGTTCCATTACCATTTAAAACCACCTCTACCACAATGAAGCTCGTCGCCACATCGTTGGTGGCGGTGCAGTTGTAGAGCCCTGCCTCAAAGACAGTCAGGTTGCCTCCCGCCTCACTGACATGCTTCGCTGGGTCAAAGACCCACTGTATCCTGGGCTGTGGGTAACCCTCAGCCTCACACACTAACTCCTCAGGATAGCCCCTGAACACAGGTATCCTCACTGGCAGTCGAGATGCATTGATGCGTGGCTTATCTTTGAGAGGGAGGGAGTATAAAGGCAGGTGGTGAAAATATGAAAACACATTTATTGAATGAATTACTGCAGTGAAGGAAACAAACACAATTGTAAGTTTGATTATTTTCTTCTAACATTAAAAGACATCTATCTATAGTGAGACTTCACCGTAGAACATTACGCTCTTACGGAATGTGCATAGAGCTAATATATTATCACACGTTACACAACGTTAGCATGCTTAGTATATATGAACAGTTCTCAGCAACTCACAGTGTACAGTAATGTTGAGAGGTTCTGATGTCACTGTATGCTGTGGTCCCTCTGGTCCCAGGTCCAGTTCTGCTCTACATCTATACTGAGCTCCATCATCATGTCTACTGGGGCTGATCATCAGAGTATCAGACACATCCACTGGTGTCTTACTGACGTTACTGTAAGTTACATTATCTAAGGGTTCATTCCCTTTGTACCACTTCACAACCAGGTTCTGTAGAGGAGCGATGTTCTGTATGTCACACTGCAGCTGGTACTCTGTCCCCTCCACCATGGGACCAGAGTGTCTCAGAACAGAGATGGCGACGCTGTCTGGAGTCTCTGTGGAAGACAATTTTCAGACTTATTAGTGTTTCAAGACAAAAACCAACCTTTAAAAACAACTAGAAGTTAATACGAAACAGTAAAAAAGAGACAGTAAATATGTGTAAGAGCATATGGTGAACAATAATGGTGTAACGGTTCACCAAACCCCCTCGGTACCCATTGCGTACGCATTGGGGTCACAGATTGGTTTTATTTCGGTACAACAGGAACATGAAATGCCATTCACAATGTTCATATAATACAATATACAGTATAATATATTATACCAGCCAGATATAGAGGATACCCCTTACAGATAGAGACATTATTCTTCTGACAGAGAATGAATGAAGAAGACAGCATCTTCACTTACTGTATACTGTGATGTGCAGAGGCTTACTGCATCTTCCAATCCCCTGAAAGGTTGCCTTACAACCAGGCCTTATGTCCCAGTCTAGGAGTTCCAAAACACTCCAGGTAGTGTTATTGACAACTTCTGAACCTGTGGTCCAGTAGATCTCTTCAACACTGGTTGTGTTGCTGCATGACACTGAGATTGGAGATCCATATTTCACCACCACACTCTCAGGGATCAGCTTGATAGGACATACCGGCTCTGCTCCTACAGAGTTAGGAGAAAAGATAGATAATGAATTACATAATGTAAATACCTGGTAATATCCAACAATAAATCACATCCTATTTCAATGAGCAGCAGCAAAAAAGGAAATGCACACTTTTGTGACATGCAGCTGAAAGCCGCCAGTGACTCAGTTGACCAAAACACAGGAAAATGAGCCAGGAAGGATACCCTTCCTTCACAAAAACTGACATTTTTTGCATCCCATTCTTTAGTGGACCTTTTATGTCACTGTCCCTTCCCCTAATAAGCTCCATCAATAATGTAACCCACTTCACAACTAAATAACATACTTCACATGAAGCACATCTCTACGTAACTTCAACCAGTTAAACAATTATTTATTCAATGAACTGGGGTTTTGTGTGTGTGTGTGTGTGTGTGTGTGTGTTTGCCCACGCATTTCCGTGGTTCTTTAACACTATTGCTGGATTAAGGAATATGACTAAAATACCTTGGAATACTATTTCTATACATGATGTTGACTCAGAGCCAGGTTATGGTAAATAAGCCTATCTCTACCTTTGCAGTCTCTTTCATCTCAACAATGTGCGTCTACTATCGTGGTATTTTTTTCTCATCATATTTTAGAATAAACAAAATAAAGTTGTCAGGCAATTTGTATGACGACGAGCACGTTAACATGTTCTACAGTGGACACCACCGATCACTTCCCGTTCAGTGCGCTACAAACACTTACTTGATTCTGATCCATTCAACAGCGACAACAGTTCCAAAGTCAATGCGATTGAAATAAGCCGATTTAGGTACAAATCCTTCATTGCCTGAGCTTGTCAGAGGCTTCGTAAGCCGCCTGGATGTCTAGCGGCCCGTTATTTAGCTGCCTCTCAATATATCTATTCGAGTACTTGTCTCTAGTTCATTGGAAGTTGCAGCCGCGCGGCGCCGAATTGTTGACTTATTTAACGAAAGTGCAGCCAGCACAGCACATTCACTCTATCCCTCAACTCCACTCCCTCTTAAAAATAATAGAAAACAACCCTCCTCCACAAGCACCAGGCCGTTTCTAAATGTGTTATTCAATTATGGAACGAGAAACCACATCAATAGCTTAGATAGGCTATACATAACGACATTTCAGAAAGCAGAGATTCATTTGGGAAAACAAAGCTGTAGGCATACTGGTTTTTTTTTCTCCAGTAAAATACTGTTTGAGCTCAGTTTTATTCCTGGTATTAAAGGGACAGTCCAGTAATATTTATTTCAATGTATGTTCCTCATCATATTTGCTGTCACGAAATTGTGATACTATCATATTATAATAGACTATCATATCCAAATGTGTCACTGAACAATGACATAATGTCCAGTAGGCATTAGCAAAGACAAACAAATGCAACTGTGAATACAGCACATAGACGTAGACTATAGAACCATTTTATACATTTTTATTTCACCCCCTTAAGAACCATAGAGAAAGACATGGTAGATCTGAGCCAAGAGTGTCATTAGCCGACATTACCAATGTCCTGGACGCTTTGATGACAGAGGCTGATAAGGTGAGTGTCCCCCTTACTATGTAAAGCGCTTTAAGCATCCGGACAGGCAAAATACAATAATTCATTATAATTGGTGAAGGTCTTACCTCTGACAGAGACCCTGGCTATTTTAAAGACCTTTCCCAGGGTATTACTGGCGTGGCATGTGTAGGACCCAATGTTCTCCCCTGTGGCCTGCTCGATGGTCAGTAGGGACCCCCCATCATCGTTCTTCAATTTCACGTTGGGAGCCCGGTGATAAGTCCAGGAGTACTCTGGCCGGGGGTTCCCATTGGAGGAGCAATTCAGCCCAGTAGGGGAACCAACATCAACTTCTGTGTCCTTCAGCTCCAGAATGTTCTGTGGTGGGACTGGAGGCACGAGAGTCACATGAGCATAATAATACCAAAATGCAACAGACGCTGATATAGAATATACAAATATGGACAGAAGACCTGGGTTCAAAGAGTATTTTACATTTTCATTAAAATACTTTGCATATTTGCTTGGGCCTGTCTGGATTGCTACATGGGTGGGGTTTGGACTTTTGGGACTATTGCATTGATTCCATTGCACAGATAAGCTCAATCAAGCACAGCTAAATCAATTCAAAGATGTTAAATACTATTTGTATTGTACCAAATGACCTCAGGTACAGGATAACCCTCAACGCAGCTCAGGTTATGGGTTGTGTACTCAGCTATGCTGTAATATCTTGGGCATTCAATAAGTATAGTAACAGTAGAAGGGGAAACTGACAGAGACCTTTCAGGAGGCTGTTAAATTAACAGTACAATGAAGCCAAATGGAAAGGTAGGAGAGACAAAAACACATGCAAATTGCTGTTGTGATCGTTTGGAATTTTGGATTTGTTGGAACACACTAATAGTCCATACCTGGCTACCCAAAATGCTACAACACGCCCACAGACGTTAGTTTCTCCTCCACAATAATTCTTGATCTGACTACCTCCCTGATAATTTGAGGAACGCAAACAAATTGTAACTATTCTGATTGGTCCCAGAAACAAATGGGTTGGGCCAGAGCCAGAACAACATGTGGGTAAAGCATTGTTTTGAAAATTGTTCATTGGCTTTGATACTCTGATTGGTTAGAGCTGATCCAATCGCTGATTACTTTGTTTGTAGAACACCCCTCATTTTGACGTCACTACAAACGACTTCAACAATGGCAGTTTTAGATTGAAGTTTGTAGCGAACATAGAGCAGTGGAAGAATTCAGTTTGAGTTGTCAGGCAATATGTCGCAGACAAAAATAATGTCTGCCTTCCCCTTTAAGATGAGCCACCACAAGCTGTCATCCAGGCAAAACTACAGTTCCCCTCAGTCAGCACTCCGCACATCCTGCCGCTAGTTGCAATGGGTGCAGCAACCAAGGACTTCACAGCTGTTTTGGCTGATGACAGTTTTGCCATTGATACAGACTACAGGCACTGCAGACTGACGTTAACATCAAACAAAAGGGTCAATGACATCACTTTAGGATCGTTTGAAGAATGTGAAATGAAATAGTCCCTGTAAAAGGTCCTTTTAGTGCAGGGCTGTTCAATTCCGGTCCTGGAGGCCCAAAACACTTCCATTTTTTGTTTCTACCTGGTTGCACTCACCTGTAAATTGTCCCAGGTCTGAATTAGTCCCTTGTTAGAAGGAGAGGATGAAAACCAGAAGTACTTCGGCACTCCAGGACCAACATTGAACAGCCCCGCAGTGCCACCAACCCCCAAAAAGAAAACAAAAAGACTTACAGTAAACAGCAAAAGGAAGAGTCTGTGAGACAGGTAGTGGTACCACTGGTCCCTCTGGCCTCAGGTCCAGCTCTGCCTCACATCTGTACTTTACTTCATCCTCAAATCTCCTGGGGGTAATGTTATGGATGGAGGACACATTCATTGGGTTCTTCGTGGAGTCAGGAAATGTTTCAGTTTTTACAGTTTCATTCCCTTTGTACCACCTCACAACCAGCTTCCGTAAAGGAGCGACGTTCTTTATGTCACACCGCAGCTGGTACTCTGTCCCCTCCACCATCGGACCAGAGTGGGTCTGAGGAGAGATGGAGACGCTGTCTGCAGTCTCTAGAGACAAAATGGTTACATATAGTGAGAAGAAAATAATTGTTTTCACTGACAAAACTCACTACAAGACGCAAAAGAAAAACAACTTACTGTATAGAATGACAGGGAACGTTTTCGAACACGGCTCTCCTTTTTTTGGTGTGAGGAAGCATGCAGGTCGTATTGTCCAGTCTGTCAAATTCTCCACATTCCAGATGACAAAGTTGACCTTTTCTAAACCTGTATCTCCTAATGTGGCCTCCCAGCCCATCCCCTCATGGTCTGTGGATGATGTGCTGCAGTTGACTGAGACTGAGTCTCCATATCTCACCACCACTCTGGGAGGGTTGAGCTCAATAGGACAGGCGGCATGTGTAGGCCCACCTACAGGTCAGACCACATGACAGAGACCATAATCAGCTAATTTGCATTCTCAAGCAGACATACTGTTTCTTTAAACATAAACGATCCCAAGTCTAGGCCTAGAATGCAGAATGGTAAACTAACAAGAGGTTAAAATTAGTTGCCTTTTTCAGAAGGCAGTTTCTAATCAGTAATTGAAATATAGGAAAAAAAGTTTAAAACGCAGTATATTGGACAAGACATACCGTTAAGACAGAAAATTAACATTTTGTGTCATATGTCACATCATCTTCACTGCGAGCATACAGATTTTATTCGCTACTACATTGCCCTCTCCTGGTTATTCCAAAACGTGTTATTGGTTTTTAGTTTATCTCTCTGGCCACTATGAAATAAGATCCAGTTATTGTGGATTTTAACGCGAACCAAGGCGGCTATTGTTCCTATCCCTCTTAACTGGAATGTCAAATATTTTAGCGTTATCTGTGTTCCTATTCTGCTTGAAATTCTTAAATCTTTCAATAACGGTATAACAAAACTAACTTTACCTGCCATCCAGAGAAGTAACGGAAACCCAAGAAAAATCCGACTAAATATTATTTCACACATTTTATATTAAACTAATGTTTCATTCCCAGAAAGACGTAGAAAAATGTAGGTATTCCTTGTGGTCAGTGTCTGATGCCCAAGTGTCCAGTCCCCACAGGCACACAGCCCAACTCTTCAACAGGCGCAGCGGTCAGTTGTCTCACATTATATTTTGACTCTGTATTGAATTACAAGAACAGGACCGGAAAATCGTGAGAAGTCGCGTGCTCTTTACTGGAAAACCCCTTCGAACGATTTCAACCATCAAGCGCAAGAAACCGAACAATGTAAATTTAGGGAATTTCCATGGAACAGGACCCGGCACCTCGTTTTGGACTGTTTCATTCTGGAACCCATTTGCAAGGATGCGGTAGCTCTCTTGTATCATACATAATTCCCATCGTGATGTAAAAATGATAGTAAAAGCAATCAGAGTTCATTCAAGTTGTCTGCTCTGTATTTATCCTGCGGTCTAAAAAAGCGCAACATTGTAGCGCCGACAGATCAACGCGTGGCCATTGTTGTGGTCAGAAAAATAATTGCGCCTGTATCTCTAGAATGACATTCACTTTCTGTGATCTGTCTCCCTCTCTCTGCTCTGATAGACATGAGCCTGCAACTGTTATCTCTTCAGCGTTGCTCTTCATAATTTCTTTCACCGCTGAGACATTGAAATACATTTGCCAAAATTATAGAATTACTGTTGTCTGTTCAGAAAGAAATGAAACAATTTAGAAAACTACACAAGTAATAGGCATATAATTTCGCCAAAGAGGATCAATAGTTTCTTCTTTAATATAGCCTAGTTGTGGTTTGTGTGTAGCCCAATCACAAGGCATGTCTATAGTCAGGGAACTAAAAAGATTTATGAAATATGACAAGTTAGAGATTTAAATAGCAATATTCATTTTTTTCTGAAAGGCTATATGTCTAAGCATCTGAGGTCACCAGCTCACAGATTGACACCCACTCACCAGCATTAGACAATGTGATGCAGTTTGTGTTCTTCCATTTCAGACAACATTAACAATTCCATCAAATTTACATAATAACTCATTTGTCTTTTCATTTTGTTGTGTATATTATTTATTTCAGGGGAACAGTCGCTCAATTGATTGCATCTATTTCATTTCAGAATATTTCTATTCATATTTATATTATAATTTTTCATAGTGTTGAAATTAGCACACTAGGGCGGAATCTCTGTGCATTCTAGAATTAACTGTTATTTCCAGTTTTTCTCTGCACTTTCCTGTCTATTTATGAGACTGGTGGAGAGTACTAAATATCTTGATCATGTGATGTGTGCTCTGGTCGAGTGGATGCAGAACTGAGTGGTGAAGTGGTGATGATATAATAAGTCATCAGATGAGGGGGAGGTAGTGGGCGGTGGAATGGCTCCGTCCACAAATAACATCTCTGTTGACTTAGACTGATATTTAGTTAGAATAGAGATGTTGAGAACACAGAAATGCCTCACTATCTTATACACTATACAGGCTTTATAGCAACCCACAGGTGGGCAAGTGCAGGTGGGAAGAAACTCAAGAGCTCCATCCAATCAAAAGGTGTATCTGCTACTCGTCTGTAAGGCGTGGGTGTTTGCTGACGAGGAATCAATTGCAGGAAGCAACGATGCAGGGTATTGACTTTAATAGGCACAAAGGCTGAAATGACAAGCCAACCCAAACAGCGCTCAGAGCGCACTACAAAACAAAGTGCCCCAAACACAAGGGACAAAACTCAGCTTGCGCAAAACACACGCACACGCTAGTAGGCCGGTGACGACGACCGCCGAGCGCCACCTGAGCAGGAGGGGGGGCCACCTTCGGTAGGAGTTGTGACAGTACCCCCCCCCCGACGTGCGGCTCCCGCAGCGCGCCGACACCGGCCTAGAGGGCGACCCGGAGGGCGAGGCGCAGGGCGCTCCGGGTGGAGGCGAAGGAAATCCCTCAACAGGGACGGGTCCAAGACGTCCTCCACCGGTACCCAGCACCTCTCCTCCGGGCCGTACCCCTCCCAGTCCACGAGGTACTGCAGGCCCCTCACCTGGCGTCTCCAGTCCAGAATGGCCCTTATGCTGTACGCCGGGGAGCCCTCGATGTCCAGAGAGGGGCGGAGGGACCTCCGGCACCTCACCTTCCTGCAGGGGACCAGCTAACCACCGGCCTGAGGAGAGACACATGAAACGAGGGGTTAATACGGTAATAGGAAGGGAGTTGTAACCTATAACACACCTCGTTTATCCTCCCCAGGACTTTGAAGGGCCCCACACACTGCGGCCCCAGCTTCCGGCGGGGCAAGCGGAGGGGCAGGTTCCGGGTCGAGAGCCAGACCCTGTCCCCCGGTACGAACACGGGGGCCTCACTGCGGTGGCGGTCAGCACTCCTCTTCTGCCGTCCACTGGCTTGCTTCAGAGATTCCTGGACGGCTCTCCAGGTCTCCTTGGAGTGCTGTACCCAGTCCTCCACCGCAGAAGCCTCGGTCTGGCTCTGGTGCCATGGTGCCAGGACCGGCTGGTAACCCAACACACACTGAAAAGGTGACAGGTTAGTGGAGGAGTGACGAAGTGAGTTCTGGGCCAACTCAGCCCATGGAATGTACCTCGCCCACTCCTCTGGCCGGTCCTGGCAATACGACCGCAGAAACCTGCCCACCTCCTGGTTCACCCTCTCCGCCTGCCCATTACTCTCGGGGTGATAACCGGAGGTCAAGCTAACCGAGACCCCCAGACGCTCCATAAACGCCTTCCATACCCTGGACGTGAACTGGGGACATCGATCAGAGACAATGTCCTCCGGCACCCCGTAGTGCCGGAGGACGTGGGTAAATAGGGCCTCCGCAGTCTGCAGAGCCATAGGGAGACCAGGCAACGGGAGGAGACGGCAGGACTTTGAAAACCGATCCACAACGACCAGAACCGTAGTGTTCCCCTGAGACGGAGGGAGATTGGTCAGGAAGTCCACTGACAGGTGAGACCATGGCCGTTGTGGAACGGGGAGGGGCTGTAACTTCCCTCTCGGGAGATGCCTAGGAGCCTTACTCGGAGCGCACACCGAACAGGAAGAGACGTAGAACCTCACGTCCTTAGCCAAGGTGGGCCCCCAGTACTTTCCCCTGAGACCTCGCACTGTCCTCGCTACACCAGGATGACCCGAAGAGGGTAGTGTGTGGGTCCACCGAATCAATTGATCACGGACACCAAGCGGCACGTACATGCGGCCCGCGGGACACTGTGATGGCGCGGGCTCCACCCTTAACGCCCGCTCGAGTCCAACTCCCATACCACCGGTGCCACCAGCCTAGAAGCCGGAATGATGGGAGTAAGATTGATGGGCCGATCCTCCGTGTCAGAGACGTGACAGTGCGTCGGCCCTCGTGTTAAGGGAGCCCGGTCTATAGGAAATGGTGAACCTAAACCGGGTGAAGAACATGGCCCACCTTGCCTGACGCGGATTCAGTCTCCTAGCTGCCCGGATATACTTCAGATTCCGGTGGTCGGTCCAGATGACAAAGGGGTGCTTAGCCCCCTCAAGCCAGTGTCTCCACACCCTCAAGGAGTTTACCACCGCTAACAACTCCCTGTCCCCCACATCATAGTTGCGCTCCACCGAACTGAGCTTCTTCGAAAATAAAGCGCAGGGGTGGAGTTTCAGCGGCACACCCGAGCGCTGTGATAGCACGACAACCACCCCAGCCTCGGATGCGTCCACCTCCACCATGAATGCTAGAGAGGGGTCCGGGTGCGCCAACACGGGTGCCTCGGTGAACAGCACCTTCAACCTGTTGAAGGCGCTGTCCGCCTGAGGCGACCACCGCAAACGCACCAGCCCCCCTTCAGCAGTGAGGTAATGGGAGCCGCTACCTGGCCAAAACCCCGGATAAACCTCCGGTAGTAATTGGCAAGAACCGCTGCACTTCCTTCACCATGGTTGGAGTCGGCCAATTACGCACGGCCTTAACGTGGTCACACTCCATCCACACCCCCGTGGTGGAACTGCGATAACCCAGGAAGGAGACGGCTCGTTTGGAGAACACACACTTCTCAGCCTTGACGTATAAGTCATGCTCCAGCAATCTCCCAAGCACCTTGCGCACCAGGGACACATGCGCCGCGCGGGTAGTGGAATATATCAGAATATCATCGATATGGACAACCACGCCCTGCCCGTGCAGGTCCCTGAGAATCTCGTCTACAAAGGATTGAAAGACGGCTGGAGCATTCTTTAACCCATACGGCATGACGAGGTACTCATAATGGCCCGATGTGATACTAAATGCTGTCTTCCACTTGTCTCCATCCTTAATACGCACCAGGTTATACGCGCTCCTGAGGTCCAGTTTTGTGAAGAATCTGGCTCCGTGAAATGATTCCACCGCCGTAGCGATGAGAGGTAGCGGGTAACTAAACCCCACCGTGATAGCATTTAGACCTCTGTAATCAATGCACGGACGCAGACCTCCCTCCTTTTTCTTCACAAAAAAGAAACTCGAGGAGGCGGGTGAAATGGAGGGCCGAATGTACCCCTGTCCCAGAGATTCCGTGACATATGTCTCCATAGCCAACGTCTCCTCCTGTGACAACGGGTACACATGACTCTTGGGAAGCACAGCGTTTACCTGGAGATCTATCGCACAATCCCCCTGTCGATGAGGTGGTAATTTAGCCGCCCTCTTTTTACAGAAAGTGATCGCCAAATCGGCGTATTCAGGGGGAATGCGCACGGTGGAAACCTGGTCTGGACTCTCCACCGACGTGGCACCTATGGAAACTCCTATACACCTCCCTGAACACTCCTCTGACCACCCCTGGAGAACCCCCTGTTTCCACGAAATCTGGGGATTGTGATCAGCCAGCCAGGGAACCCCCAGCACCACTGGAAACGCAAGCGAATCGATAAGAAAGAGACTAATCCGTTCCTTATGATTCCCCTGCGTTTCCATGTTCAGTGGAACCGTGGCTTCCCTAACCAACCCTGACCCTAATGGCCGGCTATCTAGGGAGTGCACGGGGAAGGGGGAATCTATCGGCACCAGCGGAATGCCCAGCTTGATGGCGAGTCTGCGATCCATAAAGTTCCCAGCTGCGCCTGAATCGACTAGCGCCTTATGCTGGGAAGAGGGAGAAAAAATCTGAAAACAAAATTAATACGAACATGTGACCAACAGGGGGTTCTGGGTGAGTTTGGTGCTGACTCACCTGGGGTGACCGCGAAGTGTTCTGCCTGCCCTCTCGACTCCCAGATTGACTCCTCCAGCACCGGTCGGCCGTGTGTCCTCTCCGACCACAGCTGGTGCAGGAGGAGCCACTTCCTCCGGTACCCCTCGGTACGGCCCCCACTAACTCCATAGGGGTAGGGGCGGGAGTGCTCGGAGGTGAAACGGACAGGACCCTTTCCGAACGCCCGCGGGCAGCCAGCAGATTGTCCAGTCGGATCGACATGTCGACCAACTCATCGAGAGAGAGAGCGGTGTCCCGACACGCCAGCTCCCTGCGAACGTCCGCCCGGAAACTACACCTGTAATGGTCTATCAGGGCCCTGTCGTTTCACCCCGCCCCAGCGGCCAAGGTCCGCGAAGTCCTGCGCGCTCCTTGTCTCCTGCCTGAGGTGGAACAGCCGCTCACCCACTGCTCTTCCCTCCGGAGGGTGGTCGAACACGGCCCGAAAGCGGCGGGGGAACTCCGGATAGTGGTCCCTCGCCGAGTCCGGACCATTCCAGACTGCGTTGGCCCACTCCAGAGCTCGGCCCATCAGGCAGGAAATGAGGACACTCACACTCTCCTCCCCCGAGGGAGCAGGTCTCACGGTAGCCAGGTACAGCTCGAGCTGGAGCAGAAATCCCTGGCACCCAGCTGCCGCTCCATCATACTCCCTCGGGGGCGCAAGACGAACCGCGCCGGAGCCGGACGCAGTGGGATGAGAAGGTGGCGGAGTCGGAGGAGCCGGAGGGTGAGAGAGGAGACCACTCCTCTCCCATCGGTCCATCCTCTCCATCATTTGGTCCATTGCGGAACCAATCCAATGGAGGACTGAGGTGTGATGGAGCACACGTTCCTCCATCGAAGGAAGGGGGTTGTCAGCTGCTCCTGCTGACTCCATCTTGGTGCGGGATTCTGTAAGGCGTGGGTGTTTGCTGACGAGGAATCAATTGCAGGAAGCAGCGATGCAGGGTATTGGCTTTAATAGGCACAAAGGCTGAAATGACAAGCCAACCAAAACAGCGCTCAGAGCGCACTACAAAACAATGTGCCCCAAACACAAGGGACAAAACACAGCTTGCGCAAAACACACACACCACTGAAAATGTACAACAACAGCGTGTCACCACGCACAGCATACAATGAAACAATCCCGCACAAAGAGCAGGCGGGCCTACTTGCTAATAAAGCCCGCTAATTAGCCCAACTAAGAACAGGTGCACCTAATAACGAAAAGGGGGAAAACAAAAAGGGAATCAGTGGCAGCTAGTAGGCCGGTGACGACAACTGCCGAGCGCCACCCGAGCAGGAGGGGGGGCCACCTTCGGTAGGAGTCGTGACATCGTCTGAATGGGACCGTCAGTTTAGTCACAGTAGCAGTCTGGACTAATATAATGGAATTATTTAGCTAAAGCTCTAGCCTTTTAGATTATTTCTTAGCCCTACATCATCCATCAGCCCAGGTCTTGTCTGTGTTTATAAGATACGGTGAGGATAAGTCATACCAGGGGACCAGAACAAGAGGAGTATTAACAAAATACCAGCTGCTGCTATTTCTAAGCAGAGTTCTAGACTTGAGTTAGGGTCAGAGGCTGTTCTAGCTAGTTGTCAGAGAAAGGGGAGGCGAAGGGAGTGGAGAGACAAAGTGATATACAGGGGAGGACTGGACTCCCCATAAGAACAAACAGTGTGTTCTTGTTGCAAAAAGAAACGTTTGAATTCCAGTCATGTCTCCGACACACTCACTATTCAATAGTGCTCTCATACTGTAGTGCTTTCAAGACATTGTCTGTGTTATTTGTCCTGCATCCACATGTAAAGTCTCTAGTCAATGTCCAAAAACGCTATAGAAAGTTCATACACAGACACTCAATGTGAACAATAGTATTCAGTGTAAATGGATAGATCAAAGATATTGTTATTGACCACCAGCCAAAAGGAAACTTTAATCTCCACACAGGGGCTGCATATCTAAGCAACAAGGTCAAAGGCAAAGTAAATACACTGCTCAAAAAAATAAAGGGAACACTTAAACAACACATCCTAGATCTGAATGAAAGAAATAATCTTATTAAAAACTTTTTTCTTTACATAGTTGAATGTGCTGACAACAAAATCACACAAAAATAATCAATGGAAATCCAATTTATCAACCCATGGAGGTCTGGATTTGGAGTCACACTCAAAATTAAAGTGGAAAACCACACTACAGGCTGATCCAACTTTGATGTAATGTCCTTAAAACAAGTCAAAATGAGGCTCAGTAGTGTGTGTGGCCTCCACGTGCCTGTATGACCTCCCTACAACACCTGGGCATGCTCCTGATGAGGTGGCGGATGGTCTCCTGAGGGATCTCCTCCCAGACCTGGACTAAAGCATCCGCCAACTCCTGGACAGTCTGTGGTGCAACGTGGCGTTGGTGGATGGAGCGAGACATGATGTCCCAGATGTGCTCAGTTGGATTCAGGTATGGGGAACGGGCGGGCCAGTCCATAGCATCAATGCCTTCCTCTTGCAGGAACTGCTGACACACTCCAGCCACATGAGGTCTAGCATTGTCTTGCATTAGCAGGAACCCAGGGCCAACTGCACCAGCATATGGTCTCACAAGGGGTCTGAGGATCTCATCTCGGTACCTAATGGCAGTCAGGCTACCTCTGGCGAGCACATGGAGGGCTGTGCAGCCCCCCAAAGAAATGCCACCCCACACCATGACTGACCCACCGCCAAACCGGTCATGCTGGAGGATGTTGCAGGCAGCAGAACGTTCTCCACAGCGTCTCCAGACTCTGTCACGTCTGTCACGTGCTCAGTGTGAACCTGCTTTCATCTGTGAAGAGCACAGGGCGCCAGTGGTGAATTTGCCAATCTTGGTGTTCTCTGACAAATGCTAAACGTCCTGCACGGTGTTGGGCTGTAAGCACAACCCCCACCTGTGGACGTCGGGCCCTCATACCACCCTCATGGAGTCTGTTTCTGACCGTTTGAGCAGACACATGCACATTTGTGGCCTGCTGGAGGTCATTTTGCAGGGCTCTGGCAGTGCTCCTCCTGCTCCTCCTTGCACAAAGGCGGAGGTAGCGGTCCTGCTGCTGGGTTGTTGCCCTCCTACGGCCTCCTCCACGTCTCCTGATGTATTGGCCTGTCTCCTGGTAGCACCTCCATGCTCTGGACACTACGCTGACAGACACAGCAAACCTTCTTGCCACAGCTCGCATTGATGTGCCATCCTGGATGAGCTGCACTACCTGAGCCACTTGTGTGGGTTGTAGACTCCGTCTCATGCTACCACTAGAGTGAAAGCACCGCCAGCATTCAAAAGTGACCAAAACATCAGCCAGGAAGCATAGGAACTGAGAAGTGGTCTGTGGTCACCACCTGCTGAACCACTCCTTTATTGGGGGTGTCTTGCTTATTGCCTATAATTTCCACCTGTTGTCTATTCCATTTGCACAACAGCATGTGAAATTTATTGTCAATCAGTGTTGCTTCCTAAGTGGTCAGTTTGATTTCACAGAAGTGTGATTGACTTGGAGTTACATTGTGTTGTTTAAGTGTTCCCTTTATTTTTTTGAGCAGTATAGTTGCCAAATGGGACATACATTTTCAGAGCTGTAGCTGAGGAAACCAAAACTCAGCTTTCCTCTCGCTCCCCTTTGTCAGCCCTGTGTATGTTTTGATACTTTACCACCAGAGATCCGGTAGCTCCCCTGTACGTTAAAGCAGAGAGACCTGGAGGGAGTTGACACGTTGCATGTTGGGTCAGACCTCAAACATTTCAGTTTCCTGTGGATCGAAGGTTCAATTTGCACCTCAGTGTACTCAGATGTTTCAGAGAGCGACATGTCAAACAAATACAAATATACTACAGGATTTGAAACACAGTAGCTGTTCATCCCACACATGACTTCCCCTTAAGATGACACTTTCCTTCCTTTTTTTTTAGCAACTTTGACACCAGAACACGTGGAAACAGTGCAGCATTTGCAGGACAGTACATCCCTGCTGGCAACATAAAAAGAACAGAGAATGCACCAGACAAATGAACACACAAACGCAGAGGAACACAGTGCAGTGTGTTCCAGAAGGTAGAAATTGGGGAAAAGGAAAATGTTGGCTCCCTCTTACACTGTTTCTGAAATGTAGAATGTGGCCCCTTGTCCCTTGTATCCCTCTTACAGTGTATTCATCTATTCACCCTTCGGCAGGCCTATCACATTCCATTTCTCTCTCCTCACTGATTCATTGCTCTCTGTGCCCCTCAGTGTCTACATGTGTGTGTGCGTGCATGTGCGTGCATGTGCGCACAGTCAGTGTGTGTCCCACTCCAATGCCAGTCTCTGATAGCTTTGTAATGCTTTGATACAGGACACTGATGGCGTAACCTTGTACCCTGTTGACAAACTAAAGACCACGTCAGCTTTGGTGACCAGACTGTATTTTCTCACACTTCTGAGTACAGTCAACAGTCTTGTTTTTAACACAGTTCAGTAAGCTGGTTGAAAGTGTGAAAGATAGCAAGTAAAAAATGGTTACATTTTGTGGAGCACATTAAAACAATCTGGTTGTTGTTCGTTTAACCCCTGACACAAACCTCTGAAATATGATCATGTAGAATACATGAGCTCAACAAATGCCCCTCTGTGTCTACACATTCTTCATGGGGCTACTGGAATTTAGAAGCCATTTCCCATATCTTGCCAATTTTAATAAGGCCTGGTGAGTAAGGGGGTTGGGTACTCTCTGGGTAGGGTGCATTTTCCCAAACTGTATTTAGAGTAGATTTTAGATAGAGCATTTGCCACTCACTCCCTCAGTATACAATTGAAAGGGTTTCTAACTAAACACCTACAACAATGAATCAGGGTTTGTGAAACACACATTGTTCTCAGAACACACACTCACAAACACGTCTGCCAATGCTCTATGTTTTAGAAAGATAAAAACATTTCCAGGGAATTCTCCTTCCAATTTAACCCTGACTTGTCAGCTTCCCCAGACTGGTCTCATAGACTAGACGTAACATAGTTAACGTCAAATCCAGGACACTCAAATTACTATGATATGTTACGTTTGGTACGGTTACATAAGATTGTAGGTTACTTATGACAAAAACGAAAGGATGATAGGTGGGCGTATAACGCAAACGTCTAGCAACCCAAAGGTTGCGCGTTCGAATCTCATCATGGAAAACTGTAGCTAATTAGCAATTTTGCATCAACTTACTACTTTTTAGCATGTTACCTAACCCTTACCCTAACCGTAACCCTTTAACCTAACTCCTAACCTTGACCCTAACCTTAAGCCTTAACCTGTAGAGCTAGCTAAAGTTAGCTAGATGGCTAGGCAGCTAACACTAACATTGGATTGGAATTGGAATTCATAACATATCATACATTTAGCAAATGTGTAACATATTGTACGAATTGCATTTCGTACATATTCTATGAATTGCAATTCATAACATATCAAACAAATTGTAATTCGTAACCTATCATACGAAATGGATGACATCCACAAATGAATACTTACCATACGAAACATAACATAGCATACTAAATGGCGTGTCTCGGATTTACGTAGAGAATAATATGAAATGCTCTGAGACCAGGTTGCAGAACGATGACTGCCCAGAGGACTATAACTACTTTGATAATGATTCTTGCTGAAGAATCAAACTGAATTCTTCCGCTGCTCTATGTTTGCTACATACAGTACTACATACAGAATTTTCAAACCGCCGCTTTGCCCACGTGTGTTATGATTCTGGCTCAACCCATTGGTTTCTGGGACCAATCAGAATGGTTAGAATGTGATTGCATTCTAGAAATCATTGGGGAGGTACTCAGATCCAGACTCATAACTGAGAAGAAACTAACATCCGTGGGCATATCATTTGACTGGAGCAAGGAGTTTGGGTAGCCAGGCAATAATGATTAATTTATTTTTTATTTTACCGTTATTTAACCAGGTAAGTTGACTGAGAACACATTCTCATTTACAGCAACGACCTGGGGAATAGTTACAAAGGAGAGGAGGGGGATGAATGAGCCAATTGTAAGCTGGGGATGATTAGACAGCCATGATGGTATGAGAGCCAGATTGGGAATTTAGCCAGGACACCGGGGTTAACACCCCTACTCTTACGATAAGTGCCTCAGAGAGTCAGGACACCCGTTTAACGTCCCATCCGAAAGACAGCACCATACACAGGGCAGTGTCCCCAATCACTGCCCTGGGGCATTGGGATATTTTTTAGACCAGAGGAAAGAGTGCCTCCTACTGGCCCTCCAATACCACTTCCAGCAGCATCTGGTCTCCCATCCAGGGACTGACCAGGACCAACCCTGCTTAGCATCAGATGCAAGCCAGCAGTTGGATGCAGGGTGGTATGCTGCTGGCAAATTAATGATGACAACAGAACTGCAGGCTCGATCATCTGCAATGGTGTGATAGATATCAGCTATTCCTAGCTCAAATCAGTCACATACATGAATGTCCAGTAGGCCTACATGATTCACATGGCCATATTCTTATTCAAAGTTAACATGATTGCCATTAAACATTTTTTTAATGATTTTGTTAAAAAAAAGTTTACCTGTAAATATCATTTGACATGGGTATGTCCTAGGGAGAGCACAAAGAGCTGTTTTGGGCTTCTCTGACAGATTTGTCTTGGTAATAGTGAGGGAAGGCTGACGTGAACCTGACATACCCCCAACCTGAGTCTTATGGACTAGACAGGTTTGTCTGCTCCAGTAAGGCATTTTCTTTTCATTGACCAGTTAAATTGTGAAGAATGTAAATAAAAAATGTTTTTTTAATTGTTTTGTAAACATTGATATTTACTAAATACAATTGCACATCTGAACCACCATCCTCTTCTGTAAATAAAAGTCAACTTCTGCACAGGATTCTGTCTGACTCCTGAAACTCTTCTGCTCTTATGTCTGCTACAAGGTCCCTATTTTACAATGATGTAAACGCTTTCTCCTGATCATTCTTTCTCTGTCACACGCCCCTCAGTGCTTATGTAAGTTAACAAACTTGTGCTCTGAGAGAAGCTATACTCTAATTCCAATACAAACTGTTCTGGGAAGGATCTAACTATCCAGATGTTGCAGCTCTTTGTTTGCCAATCATCATGAGGAATAATTCACGGAAAAATCCCTCACGGAGAGCACCTTAGCCAGCACAATGTTTGAGTATTATAAGTTAAATATTGTTTTCCTGCACTAACAAAGGCAGACCAATTCAGATTTTTTTCCACTAATGGGTCTTTTGAGCAATCAGATCAGCCCATTTAACAATAATTGAGCAAAAGATCAGAATTGGGCTGCCTGTATAAATGCAGCCATAGAGCATAAACCTGGTTCTGTCTGAACTTTTAAGAATACTCGTATCACATGCTGATGAATAGATGTGTTTTTTTATCATAAAGTATACTAGAGTCACACTTCAGAAGGGTTTAGCCATTACTCCCCATATCCACTGTAAATGTGGGTGGCCGTGGTTGTTGATTGCTCAATCATAGACTTCCCAGTCGGGTTTCATTGAAGTCGTTATCAAAGTTACTTCCACTTTTCCAGTCATCTTAAAAGAAAAACCATTGAATGTACAGGAAATAGATGGGTGGGGAAGTTTCCTAAAGTAAACTGGTTGAGGTAAATAAGGAAATACAAGCAAAAAAACTGTCAGGAACCAGATAACAAACAGGAAATGTCTACAGTCATCGCCAAAAGTTTTGAGAATGACACAAATATTAATTTCCACAAAGTTCGTTGCTTCAGTGTCTTTAGCTTTTGTTGTCAGATGTTACTATGGAATACTGAAGTATAATTACAAGCATTTCATAAGTGTCAAAGGCTTTTATTGACAATTACATGAAGTTGATGCAAAGAGTCAATATTTGCGGTGTTGACCCTTCTTATTCAAGACCTCTGCAATTCGCCCTGGCATGCTGTCAATTAACTTATGGGCCACATCCTGACTAATGGCAGCCCATTCTTGCATAATCAATGCTTGGAGTTGTCAGAATTTGTGGGTTTTTGTTTGCCCACCCACCTCTTGAGGATTTACCACAAGTTCTCAATGGGATTAAGGTCTGTGGAGTTTCCTGGCCATGGACCCAAAATTTCGATGTTTTGTTCCCCGAGCCACTTAGTTATCACTTTTGCCTTATGGCAAGGTGCTCCATCATGATGGAAAAGGCATTGTTCGTCACCAAACTGTTCCAAGATGGTTGGGAGAAGTTGCTCTTGGAGGATCTGTTGGTACCATTCTTTATTCATGGCTGTGTTCTTAGGTAAAATTGTGAGTGAGCCCACTCCCTTGGCTGAGAAGCAACCCCACACATGAATGGTCTCAGGATACTTTACTGTTGGCATGACACAGGACTGATGGTAGCGCTCACCTTGTCTTCTCCGGGACAAGCTTTTTTCCGGATGCCCGAAACAATCGGAAAGGGCATTCATCAGAGAAAATGACTTTACCCCAGTCGTCAGCAGTCCAATTCCTGTACCTTTTTCAGAATATCAGTCTGTCCCTGATGTTTTTCCTGGAGAGAAGTGGCTTCTTTGCTGCCCTTCTTGACACCAGGCCATCCTCCAAAAGTATTCACCTCACTGTGCGTGCAGATGCACTCACATATGCCTGCTGCCATTCCTGAGCAAGCTCTGTACTGGTGGTGCCCCGGTCCCGCAGCTGAATCAACTTTAGGAGACGGTCCTGGCGCTTGCTGGACTTTCTTGGGTGCCCTGAAGCATTCTTCACAACAATTGAACTGCTCTCATTGAAGTTCTTGATGATCCGATAAATGGTTGATTTAGGTGCAATCTTACTGGCAGCAATATCCTTGCCTGTGAAGCCCTTTTTGTGCAAAGCAATGATGACGGCACGTGTTCCCTTGCAGCTAACCATGGCTGACAGAGGAAGAACAATGATTCCAAGCACCACCCTCCTTTTGAAGCTTCTAGTCTGTTATTCAAACTCAATCAGCATGACAGAGTGATCTCCAGCCTTGTCCTCGTCAACACTCACACCTGTGTTAACGAGAGAATCAGTGACATGATGTCAGCTGGTCCTTTTGTGGCAGGGCTGAAATGCAGTGGAAATGTTTTTGGGGATTCAGTTAATTTGCATGGCAAAGAGGGACTTTGCAATTAATTTCAATTCATCTGATCACTCTTCATAACATTCTGGAGTATATGCCAATTGCCATCATACAAACTGAGGCAGTAGACTTTGTGAAAATTATTATTTGTGTCATTCTCAAAACTTTTGGCCACGACTGTACTATGAGGATATTGTAAGGATAGGGAGGATAGGAGCCATGGAGCATGAAGAGTCTCCTCCAACCAGAGTCAAATCAGGAGTTGAGTCATGAGCAGCAAAAATAGTCTAGTGATAGTTGATGACACTGATGGAGGATACAGCTCTCTTCCTACTCTTATTTGTATCATGGTTGGCTCAATTCAGAATTGAATTCAGAATGCCTGATGAATTCCCATTTAATTATTGGATGGCAGGTAGCCTAGCGGTTAAGCGTGTTGGGCCTATAACTGAAAGGTTGCTGGTTTGAATCCCAGAGTTGACTATGTGAAAAATTTGTTGACGTGCCCTTGAGCAAGGCACTTAAGCCTAATTTGTCACGAAGTCTACCGAAGGTGGCTGTTCCCTGTTCGGGCGGCGCTTGGTGGTCGTCGTCGCTGACCTACTAGCTGCCATCGATCCTCTTTTTGTCTGGTTTTGTGTTACACCTGTTTTGAGTTAGGTAATTAGTGGGGTATTTAGTCTTGCTGTCTGGGTTTAGGTTTTTGTGCGGGATTGTTCGTTTTTTGCTGTTCGTGGGGTTTATATGGGGTGTTTTTGTTTTCTACAGTATTTTTGTAGAGGACGTGATTTCTGTTACTGGACTGCGCTCCAACCGCTTTAGGTGGACATTGCTATTTTTGTCTGGTACGGGTTTTCCTTGTTTATTTTTCACATTTGGATTTTGTGTTGAATTAGGAAAATAAACACCCTACTCCGTATATGTGGTCTCCTGCGCCTGACTTCACCCCGTCACTCTAGTGAGCCATGACAGAATTGCTCTGGATAAGAGCGTCTGCAAAAAATGTAAACAAAAATACAAAATTGAAGTAGTAAACAGGATACAGAATTTGAATGAAATTCTATGAAATCCAAATGCCTCTTCTAATAAGGTTAGGGTTAGATCTTCGACATCAACATCAAGCATGTCATTATATACATATGTAACAGATGTCATCACACTTTGTAACTCTCTTACGTTGTGTTTAAAAAAAGGCCTGTCCAGCCAGCAGTCCCAGTTGATTGAAGCACATCAGATGTGCAGGACAACAGTATGTTGATGGCTGTAGATTCGTGATTCGTCTGTTAGCATGGAAATAACTGTGAATTAGCAGGGAGCTAAATAGAGCATGCTAGCTAACTTGCTTAAACAGCATTAACATACAAAAGCACATCCAAGTAAGCCCCCAACATTTAACAGGTACCATACACACATAATGCTTTATTTCAGAATGTGATCTACCGCTTGCATGTCAGTATCAGACTGGAAAGAATTGAAGTTTGTGATCTCCCCCTTCCTTATTTCACTCTGTCATTCAGGTTAGTATCGTGGATTAACTACATTGTTGATCCATCCTCAGTTTTCTCCTATCACAGCCATTCAACTCTGTAACTGTATAAAATCACCATTGGCCTGATGGTGAAATCCCTGAGCGGTTTCCTTCCTCTCCGACAACTTAGTTAGGAAGAACGCCTGTATCTTTGTAGTGACGTTTGACCTGTACCCCTCGGTACCGGTACTCCCTGTATATAGCCTCATTATTGTTATGTACATTTATTGTGTTACCTATTGATTGATTCGATTTTTTTTACTTTGTTTATTTAGTAAATATTTTATTAACTCTATTTCTTGAACTGCATTGTTGGTTAAGGGCTTGTAAGTAAGCATTTCACGGTAAGGTCTACACCTGTTGTATTCGGCGCATGTGACAAATAACATTTGGCTGGTTGTATTGAAAAACCATCCTGAGTGTAATTGATAACTTCGCCATGCTCAAAGGGATATTCAGTGTCTGCTTTTTTTTTTACGCATCTATCACTAGGTCCCGTTCTTTGCGAGGCATTGGAAAACTACTAGACTGAGGGAACTTACAGATAACGGTATGTGTAAATTCAGGCTGTAACACAACAAGATGTGGAAAAAGTCAAGGGTGTAAATACTTTCTAAAAGCACTGTATAATGTATGGTCTAATATACAGTAACGGCATTGCTTGTCGAGAAAATAGAATTGGCTCTTCTAAGGAGTACATTAACATTGTTTTCAGAGGAAGTGAGTGATATATTCTTTGGTATGAGGAAGTTTGACCTGTTAGATTCAACAAAATTCTCATGTTCTATGACTCAGTGGAATTTCTTTGAATTGCACTGAATTAAAAACTACTCCCTGTCACTCAAACTCTCATTCTAATTCTACATCCTGTGGGTTGTGGCTAATTCAATTCGAATTTCAACTCATGAGTTGAATGGGAGTGAATTCCAAAATTCTGAATTGAGCCCCACCCTGAATCCTATAATTGAATGATCTCCTCCTGTATGTCCATCTTTCTGGATCCATCCAGAATGTGTCCCTTTCCCCTTCCTTTTTGTGTTTGTCTTTTGGTCTTGTTCAGTAACTTTTTATGTTATCTGAGCCTTTTTCCCTCTTTCTCCTTCACTTTCACCATGTATGTGGTAAATCAATAAGGACCTGAGTTTCACAGAGAGAAAATATTTCTTGATGTTACTCTTCAGCCCCTGTACCCCAATTCAGATTGGGCTGCTCTGAATATGAACAGGGCCTGGTATTATGGGCGGGAACTAGAGGGGCTCGCCCGCCCTACCGTACGTCCTTGCCGTCCAAATAAAATATTGAAATATTGATTCTTTATTTGACCGAGACAGAAAGACGCATCAATCTCAGATAAAGCAGCCGAATGAGCAAAACTGCTCCCCTCTGTCACAGTATGTGTAGACCATGTATCTGATGCTCTCTGGACAAAATGAGCATGGCATGACATAATTTTTCTGTCTAGACAGCATCAGATAGTGTCGAAGAGAGAGGGCTCCCTCTCGCCAAAATCTTTGCTCAATAAGCCCAATACATTTCTATGGGATAATATATGCAGACCTAAGCTTGTTGCCTGCATTCGCGCCTTTGGGAAAACGACTACCATTGTTAGGGCGGAGACATGAGCATCTCGTCATTATATGCATATATCTGGTTTCAGCCACTTGCGAATTAGAAAAGAAAATTGGCGGGTGCACTGTTCGGATGCTGGCTTCCCCTAAAGTAAATTGATGTTTTGCCAACATTATATAATGACTCCTGTCTAAATAAAATAATTAAAATGACTTTACCTTTTCAGATGGGATTTTAAACGGGTGTCCTGACTCTCTGTGGTCACTAAGGATCCCATGGAACTTATTGTAAGAGTAGGTGAGTTAACACCGGTGTCCTGGCTAAATTCCCAATCTAGCCCTCTTACCATCACGGTCACCTAATCATTCCCAGTTTCCAATTGGCTCATTCATCTCCCCTGTAACTATTCCCCAGGTCATTGCTGCAAATGAGAATGTGTTCTCAGTCAATTTACTGGGTAAAATAAATAAAACAATTGTTAAAACTTCATTTTGTCCTGTGTCGAATTGTAGTTTAGAACACCTTTAATTTAACTGCTACAGAACTAAAGAAATATGGAACCCGATCAGAAGTATTGATTTGGATGTATGTTTAAATCCTTTCACTGTGTTTTTGATACTCACATGGATGACAATACTGAAGATCTATGGTGGACAATAATATGCCTTGTGAACAATAAGATTTGGAAGAGAAGATGTATTGTGACTATAAACATTTGTTTGTCACCTCAAACATTATTTTAAATAAATCAAAACGGAATTAAAAAGAAGAAAAATGCTGGACTCCAAAAACAAGTTGACATACAAAAATTTCCATGAACCCTATTAAATATGTAAATCATGTTAAGTAGCCTAATAATGAACGTATTGATGTGAAAACAGATTGTATTTAATGTTATGTTTGTAAAATGTGAACTTTAACAAAGATTATTTGAAAACAAAAGCAAAGGCTGGTGCTCTTGCTTCAGTTGAATTTTAACTTTTTAGATTTTTATAATTTTAATTAAGATTTTTATGAATTACCACGTTATTATTGAAATGAAACTGTTCCACAGAAATGTGCATATCAAAATAATACATGCTAGTAAAACCTGTCAAGACAAGACGAATTGGCAACAGACAAACAGAGAACACAGATATAAATACACCGGGGAAACAGGAGACAAAGGGCTGTGAGACATAGGTTTAATTCTGGACACATGAAAAGTGGAATGTATACAGAGGGAAAGGGGCAACAGAAGACGAACAGCAGAGGGGCTAAGGACTTTAGAGATTGGGAAAGGACCAATAAAATGGGGGGGAAGATTGCGGGACTCCACCCAGAGGGGCAGGTCCCAAGTGGACAGACATACCCCCTGCCCAAGACGGTAGTGGGGAGCAGGGGTCCGGTGGTGGTCCTCTTGTCAACGGTACCTGAAGGGCGGCCCATGCTCTCTTCCAGCTACGGCGACAGTGATGGACAAACACCTGGGCAGAAGGTGTGCTGACCTCTGCTTCTTGCTCCGGGAAGAGCGGGGCCTGATAACCTAGGGAACATTCAAAAGGCGAGAGGCCCGTAGCAGAACAGGGAAGGGTGTTGCGAGCATATTCCAACCACAGGAGTTGCTGGCTCCAGGTGGTGTGATTAGTGGAGATGAGGCAGCGAAGAGTCTTCTCCAGGTCCTGATTGGCTCTCTATGACTGGCCGTTGGACTGGTGATGAAAACCAGAGGACAGGCTGGCCGACAGCACAATAAGGGTGCAAAACACCTTCCAGAACTGGGATGAGAACTGAGGACCGTGATCGGAGACCATGTCGACCGGCAGTTTATGGATCCGGAAGACGTGCTGCACCATGAGCTGGGCCATCTCCTTAGCTGAGGCTAACTTAGGAAGGGGAATAAAATGAGCGGCTTTGGAAAACCGGTCCACCACTGTAAGGATGGTGGTGTTGCCATCAGATGGCAGGAGGCCCGTGACGAAGTCCAAGGATATATGGGACCAGGGGTGGTGAGGGACAGGAAGTGGCTGAAGGAGGCCAGCCGGAGCTTGCCACTGAGTCTTGTTCTGTGCACACACAGTACAGTGCACACACAATCAGGAACTATGGTGGGCCACCAAAAACGTTGTCGGACAAAATCCGAGGTTCGACAGGAGCCAGGATGACAGGTGAGTCTCGGGGAATATGCCCATTCCAGAACAGGAGCACGGGGAGAGTCCAGGGCCAACATCTGGTTAGCTGCGGAAGAGGGAAGCATTAACCCAGCAGTGAGAGAGTCTTTAATATACCCTTCCATCGCTTTGGTCTCCGGACCCGACAGGGAATAAAATCACCCCTGAGGAGGTTTAGGGCCCGGGAGAAGATTGATGGCACAGTCATAAGGCCTATGCGGAGGAAGCGAGCCTTGCTGAAAGCCTCCCAGAAGTACTGGTATTCCGCAGGAACGGCGGAGAGGTTCGGGGCTTCTCCCAAGCCTGCAGGAAGATGTCACAGGGCAGGCAGCACTGACTTCAGGCAATGCACATGGCAAAACGGGCTCCAACCCAGGATAGAACAAGTAGCCCAGTCGATCAGAGGATTGTGCCTCTGGAGGCAGGAGAACCCCAAAACCACGGGTGCATGAGGGGATTCAATGAGAAGGAACTGCATATTCTCACTGTGATTGCCCGCACTCTCAGGTAATTGGGAAACGTAACGTGGGTGACTCTGCCAATAGAGCGCCCATCCAACGCTCTGACGTCCATGGGAATGGAGAGGTGTTGTGTGGGGATTCCCAGCTCCGACACCAGGGTAGCGTCCATAAAGCTCTTGCCGGTCCCATAGTCAATGAGCACCCAGAAAGATTTGTAGGCTGTGAAGAAACGCCACTGGTGGCGGGGTTACTGAGAGTCTCTGGGATTACTGGTGTGGCCCGCTGCCTAGTAGGGAATCCGCGGTATTGCTCCAGCAATGTATTGAACGCCTGGTCATGGCGTTCTGCCAGGGTATGGTCCCTCCATAACTCCTCGTGTCATCCAATGGTGGCTCCTTGATGGGAGACATCATTGTGGAGCTGGTCTGAGTCTGCTGGTTCAGTCATGGCTAGTTCATACTATCACGACTCAGGATATGACCCAGATGCAGACACCAGGAGGTGGATAGCCCAGTTCTCAGATGATTTATTGTAAAAATGGGGCAGGCAAAGGGCAGGCGAAGGGCAGGTTGAGGACAGGCAGGGGTTCATGATCAGGTCAGAGTCAAGCAGGTACAGGACAGCATGCAGGCCCGGGGTCAGAGCAGGCAGAGGTTCGTAATCAGGTCAGAGTCAGGGAGGTACAGGACGGCAGGCAGGCTTGGGGTCAGGGCAGGCAGAATGGTCAGAACTGGGAAACGGGAAAAAGGAAGACAAGATGAACTGGCAACAGACAAACAGAGAACACAGGTATAAATACACTGGGGATACTGGGGAAGATGGGCGACACCTGGACGGGGTGTAGACAAGCACAAAGACAGGTGAAACAGATCAGGGTGTGACACCTATAGTCTTTATTATAACACACAGCCGCGAATCGTCATTCAAGGCGAGCCCCACATTTTTTGAAAAAAAATTGAAAATTATTGTATTTTTTATTTTTGTCTGTTTTGCATGTTATTTTGGCATTAATACGTGTCACATATCAGTTTGCAAACAATGTAAAAAAATATATATATAATTGAGTTAATAAAGCCACATACAAATATTATCTTTTTTTTTTGCTTTCTTGAGTAAGGCAGCTCCAAAATGCAGGTGTTTCGGCCTAGCTCAGTGCTTTCAGTGGTGGTTGGGCAAACCAGCAGAAAATACGGAGCATTGCACCGTGATTGGCTCAGTGTTCTGTCACTCATGGGGACTTTATGTCACTGCCAAGTGTAAGAGGAGACATTGAAAATTCTAGCCCTTCGGCTGCTACCATAGAAGTGCCCATCCAAGAAGGCTCAAGGTCATTGGCCACAGATAAAAGGATGTCAAGTCACGTTATATGTACAGTAGCTTTGATTGGACTGATCATGTCAACATCACACTTTTACAATCTTAGCTAACAGTCATCATCATGAATCCAGTTGACAATCTACTGGCAAATCCTTTTTATTCCTTGTCGTATGAAGAGAAATAATGAAGAGAAATTATAGATCAAATGTATCTGTGCTCATCGGACATTGGACATAAACATTACACAACAAGTTGGAAATCGCAAATTCAACGAGTGGTTTGGAAGGAATCAGTGACAGTAGCTGTGTGGTCCCAAATCTGGGATTAAGGGGCTCTTTTCCAAGTTTAAAATGAAAAACATTTCGATATTGGCCATGCTGTCAATGAAGTATGATTTGTGCCGCGCTCAAAACAACTGTTAACTCGGAGGACCGCCGCTCCACCTTCCTGTTCAAGTGAGCCGAGTACAACAATGTATTGTATGCTGCTTCATAGATGATGTAATATGCTAAGTAGATTTGAATACTGTAGCTAAGAAAGTAATACTAAGTGTATGTTGTGTAGTAAGATGTTAGTAGCCCATGTGCCTCACCCTAATAATGTGGTCTATTTATCACTCTTAATTTCGCCTACTGTTCTGACTGTTCTATTGTAGCCTATAACCTGTTTTAGAGAAATGTTATCATTGAATATTGTAAGAGCTTTCATTGTCTGCTTATATGCCCCCTTTATTTATCCTACAGAGAGCACTGTAAGAACTGCCCATGTTCTGAATTATGTCGCTGTACATTTCAAAGGTGCTAAACAAATAGTTGTATTGACTAACGTTACGTCCATCCTAGCTCACTGATTGTCTTAATCGAAATTACAAATTGCCTCTTATCTGCTTGTCGTCCCCATAGTTTGTACATCTCAATTGTCATTAGAAAGCACATTTGTTTAAGCAAGTCAGCCATATTAGCTATGTTTTTTTAAAAGGCAGTAAATGAGGTTGAATGAACAGTTTCGCTGCCAGACAAGGTTCTGCTGATAGCCAGGTGTAGCAGTGGTAAGATGTTGTGACAGCTTTATGTAGGCCCTAACAGTTTGTGGGCACCGTTTGTCACCGTTAGAGTGCAATTAATGTATTGTTTAGTGTTTGCCCCACCATGATTTACATGCTAAAATCGCCACTGATAACACACACTAATTAGCAAGCTCGTGCACACAGGAAGTCCCGTGAAAAAAAACAGTCCGGCCTATAGAAACTAAATTCCAACTCCCTTCCAACTGATTCGTTCTGGAGCCAGCCCTGAATGTGAATACATGTCTGGCACACCAGCATGAGGTAAGCATTGGCTTGATGAATCAGAGGCTCATTCACCCTTTCAACTTTTCTCTTTGCTTCTAGTCTCCCCCTCTCTTATCTTATGTCCTCTCCCCCTCCTCCTTTGTCCTTTACTCTTTACTATCTATCTGTTCTTTCCTACCAGTTCTGTAGAATCCTGGCCTTGTCCTCTGTCCTGGAAATGGATCTCCAGTTTTACATGAGGAAGGGGGTGGGGATTGGGGTAGTGATGGCTGTTGAGGGACTGGATTTCACAGCCCCCCCCACCCCCACCACCATTCCCCTTCAGATGAATCACATGGCTTCAGGAAAGGGACCTCCCTCTCTCTGCTGAGTCATGGGAGAATGAACACTCCTGCATGAAGAATCTGCTCTCACTTTCCCACGTAGGAATTAGCCCTCCTCCTTTTACTCCTCCCTCCTCTCCTCCTCACTGTCAACAAGCAGTTCCAGCCAGCACCTCCTGTGTGGTACAGGAAGCGTTCCATCATAAACTGTAGCTGCTGGCTGACTTGATCTTATCATGTTATCATGTGACTGAATAAAGATAGATCCAGTAAGTATGTGAGTGGGGGTGATATGTACGGATATATATGGGTCCTCTGCTGTGTTATGTGAGATTGTGGAGGAATTAGAACAGATTGTGTAATGCATTAGGGGATAATAAAGTGGAAATACGATGCTGCTCCTAGGAGAAATTCCAGCCCTGTTGCGTGAAATAATATATGCTTACATTCACTACACTTCACTCACAAGCACCCAGGTGCACAAACAAACACGCACACACCAGAGCCAGCGCCCGAATGAATCAGTAGGATGGGCATTTGATTTCTATAGGCATCCCGTTTTTCTGCATAATATGCCCATAGAAACGCATTGGGCTTATTAAGGACAGATTTTGGTGAGAGTGAGCCCTCTCGCTTCGCCTCTTCCTCTCTGCTGAAACTAGCGAGCAAAACAGCGGCCCTCTGTATTACTACATCTAGCCCATGTATCTGAGGCTGTCTGGTCAGAAAATGTATGACATGCCATGCTCATTTATTTCAGACAGCATCAGATACATGGTCTACACATACGGAGACAGGGGGTGATGTTTCGCTCGCTCTGAAATGTTATCTGAGATTGATGCGTCTTTCTGTCAGTGCGCATCACGGTCAAATAAAATATCAATATTTCAATATTTTATTTGGACGGGCAAGGAGGTACGGTAGGGCGGGCCAGGCCCCCTAGTGGCAGCCCACAACTCCGACCCTGGCACACACACTTGTATACGCACATGCACGAGCGCGTGAGCACACACACAGACACACACACACACACACACACACAGGTAATGCACATACTGTGCAGTATACTGCTGTAGATGAACAATAGTGCAAGTCAAGACTGTACAATAGTTCTCCTGGTTTAGAGTCATGTCCTCAGTCATTGTAGTAGTGTGTCTATGCTCTGGATAAGAGCGTCGGCTAAAATGAGTAAATGAGTAAAATGTCTATAACCAGTAGATGGCAGTCTCTTATCATATCAAAGACCACAGCTAACCAGAAGCTAAAAACCCTTTGCCATTAGGGTGTTTGTTTATCCTGGAGAAAGATTCATGTTGTTTCTTATTTTCTGTCAGCAAGCTGTTCTACTACTTGAGAAAGGGGTGTGGTGGTGGGTATGGGGAAGAGGGAAGGTGGTTCTCACAGCCAACAGTCTCATGTATCTTATGGATTTGGAAAAACTCAACAGTGGCGACGACATAGACCACAGACAATCACAATGAGGTCATGTATGTAACTAACCTCATGGGGATACAATTAGGTCAGAGTGCACGCAGACACACACACACACTAACATAATGTTCCTGTTTCTCACATTCACCTTGCATTCATCACTATTTGCAGAGGAATAGGAGAATGAGAAGGAGTCTCTGTTGTGGTCATTGAGTTCTCCCTCTAACTGAAACCATTAGGCAATACACAATTCTTCTCCTGTCATCAAACACTTCACTGATATAAACAAATACCTGAATAATGGTTCGACAGGACACAGGACAGGAAACATGATTGATATTTTCAGTGACATATTTCACCTGAAAGAGAGATAGAGATGGAAACCGTTGTTAGAAAGCTCCTAGGTGGTTTGTACATATGGTGCTGCTGGGAGGTTTGTACATATGGTGCTGCTGGGTGGTTTGTACATATGGTGCTGCTGGGAGGTTTGTACATATGGTGCTGCTGGGAGGTTTGTACATATGGTGCTGCTGGGAGGTTTGTACATATGGTGCTGCTGGGTGGTTTGAACATATGGTGCTGCTGGGGGGTTTGTACATATGGTGCTCCTAGGTGGTTTGTACATATGGTGCTGCTGGGAGGTTTGTACATATGGTGCTGCTGGGTGGTTTGTACATATGGTGCTGCTGGGTGGTTTGAACATATGGTGCTGCTGGGTGGTTTGTACATATGGTGCTGCTGGGAGGTTTGTACATATGGTGCTGCTGGGTGGTTTGTACATATGGTGCTGCTGGGAGATTTGTACATATGGTGCTGCTGGGAGATTTGTACATATGGTGCTGCTGGGTGGTTTGTACATATGGTGCTGCTGGGGATTTTGTACATATGGTGCTGATGGGTGGTTTGTACATATGGTGCTGCTGGGTGGTTTGTACATATGGTGCTGATGGACAGTTTGTACATATGGTGCTGCTGGACTGTTTATACATATGGTGCTGCTGGGTGGTTTGTACATATGGTGCTACTGGGTGGTTTGTACATATGGTGCTGCTGGGTGGTTTGTACATATGGTGCTGCTGGACTGTTTGTACATATGGTGCTGCTGGGTGGTTTGTACATATGGTGCTACTGGGTGGTTTGTACATATGGTGCTGCTGGGTGGTTTGTACATATGATGCTGCTGGACTGTTTGTACATATGGTGCTGCTGGACTGTTTGTACATATGGTGCTGCTGGGTGGTTTGTACATATGGTGCTGCTGGGTGGTTTGTACATATGGTGCTACTGGGTGGTTTGTACATATGGTGCTACTGGGTGGTTTGTACATATGGTGCTGCTGGGTGGTTTGTACATATGGTGCTCCTAGGTGGTTTGTACATATAGTGCTCCTAGGTGGTTTGTACATATGGTGCTGCTGGGAGGTTTGTACATATGGTGCTGCTGGGTGGTTTGTACATATGGTGCTGCTGGGTGGTTTGAACATATGGTGCTGCTGGGTGGTTTGTACATATGGTGCTGCTAGGGAGGTTTGTACATATGGTGCTGCTGGGTGGTTTGTACATATGGTGCTGCTGGGAGATTTGTACATATGGTGCTGCTGGGAGATTTGTACATATGGTGCTGCTGGGTGGTTTGTACATATGGTGCTGCTGGGGATTTTGTACATATGGTGCTGATGGGTGGTTTGTACATATGGTGCTGCTGGGTGGTTTGTACATATGGTGCTGATGGACAGTTTGTACATATGGTGCTGCTGGACTGTTTATACATATGGTGCTGCTGGGTGGTTTGTACATATGGTGCTACTGGGTGGTTTGTACATATGGTGCTGCTGGGTGGTTTGTACATATGGTGCTGCTGGACTGTTTGTACATATGGTGCTGCTGGGTGGTTTGTACATATGGTGCTACTGGGTGGTTTGTACATATGGTGCTGCTGGGTGGTTTGTACATATGATGCTGCTGGACTGTTTGTACATATGGTGCTGCTGGACTGTTTGTACATATGGTGCTGCTGGGTGGTTTGTACATATGGTGCTGCTGGGTGGTTTGTACATATGGTGCTACTGGGTGGTTTGTACATATGGTGCTACTGGGTGGTTTGTACATATGGTGCTGCTGGGTGGTTTGTACATATGGTGCTGCTGGGTGGTTTGTACATATAGTGCTGCTGGGGGGTTTGTACATATGGTGCTGCTGGGGGGTTTGTACATATGGTGCTGCTGGGTGGTTTGTACATATAGTGCTGCTGGGGGGTTTGTACATATGGTGCTGCTGGGGGGTTTGTACATATGGTGCTGCTGGGGGGTTTGTACATATAGTGCTGCTGGGGGGTTTGTACATATGGTGCTGCTGGGTGGTTTGTACATATAGTGCTGCTGGGTGGTTTGTACATATAGTGCTGCTGGGTGGTTTGTACATATAGTGCTGCTGGGGGGTTTGTACATATGGTGCTGCTGGGTGGTTTGTACATATGGTGCTACTGGGTGGTTGAAGAAAAAGCATTATCTTGCAAATGAAACCACCCCCTGTCAGAGTAAATGTATACCCCCAACAAGTCCTAGACCCCAAGATCAAAAGTCTGAGCTGAAATGCAATCTACATTATGTCCAGACCAGAAACAACCTATATAATCCCATGTTTGCTCTATGATAGATACTCAACAATAGTGTATTACTACAGTACATGACAACAGACTGTTTAGCAAGACCATTGGCTGTATTGTTGTAGGATTTAGACAGCATTATTGGCCATTTCTCAGAGCTTTACAGACGGTATAACACAGTAGTCCTCTGTTTGTGAGTACTTTAAACACGGAGCTTGGCTGTCTTGCTGTGGTTTAATTTTAGTCTGTTTCTTTTGGGCGGGCTCCAGCGTATGCTGCAGATGGACACATTCTCACAGAACAGCTCCTCGGTCTGGAGGCTGGAGTTTGTTCCCGCTCTCTGCTCTCCGCCCTCTGACCTCTGACCTCCGTCCTCCGCCCGGTCTCGTCTGGTTTGTGGCCCCAGCCATGCTCATGCCCCCTGGAGCCGCTGGTCCCGCTGGACTACCAAGATGTTGTGTTGTCTAGTATCATGTCTCCGTGCCCCAGTTGTATACCGTCTTATTTCTGTGTCGTCTCTTTTTCTCCACCTCAGTGTGCCTGAGACATACAGACGGATTTTGTCATTTTCCCCATGTGTGTGTATATGTGGGTGTTCATATTCATATTTCCTCTTCCAACCACCCTAAGGTTGTCTAGCACAACAACATGAATAAAACACTCATTATAGTGGAGTCTGGCGGCCGATTGAGATGTCTCATCCTTGTTTTAAAGAGGGGGATTTGAATTATAAACATGAGCTGGCTGGAGGGACTGGGGCTCTGGGACTGGAGGGGGCTGGAGGGACTGGGGCTCTGGGACTGGAGGGAGCTGGAGGGACTGGGGCTCTGGCGCAGAAGGGACTGGGGCTCTGTGGCATGAGGTACTGGGGCTCTGTGACTGGAGGGTCTGGGGCTCTGGGGCAGGAGGGACTGGGGCTGGGGGGACTGGGGCTCTGGGACTGGAGGGAGCTGGAGGGACTGGGGCTCTGGGACTGGAGGGGGCTGGAGGGACTGGGGCTCTGGGACTGGAGGGAGCTGGAGGGACTGGGGCTCTGGGGCTGGGGCTCTGGGACAAGAGGGTCTGGGGCTGGGGGGACTGGGGCCCTGGGACAAGAGGGTCTGGGGCTCTGGGACTGGAGGGTCTGGGGCTCTGGGGCAGAAGGGACTGGGGCTGGATCCCTTGTGGCCCTTATGAGGTTTCATACTGAGGAGCAGAAAGAGCCTAAAGATGGAGCTATTCACACTAACAGATTACAGCATGTATCCCTGTATGACACACAGAGATCTAAGATGGAGGTTTAATCATACTGGTTTAATGATCCTCTCCCATTAGCAGGGTGTGGGGAGAAAGGGCAGTAAACCAAACCAGCTTTTGAGGCTAAACTGACTGGCCATTGATTTTCTACAGTGGATAGATGTTCATCATTCAGACTGGGCGATACAGTAAGAGGAACGAAGACAGAGGGACCGAGGCACCTCGCTGAACAGCAGACCACCGACACCAGATACCATGGTTGGAGCCAATAACCGAAGCCCATCATCCAGTGGCTGCAGACAGTTGGAAACCCAATATGAACATCACTAACCATCTGGAGGAAGGACAGCAGTGGACCTTTCACATCTGCTTTAGAGATTATCTGTGTACTGAAATACTGTCAGAATGTCTTCCAACTCCGTCCCAGCCATGTACTGTATGTAACTCTGCAGATCAGGGCAAAGAGACGACAGGTCAGCGATTACTTTGTGAAAGGAAAGGAGGGAAGGGAACTGTTTTAGCAGCTCAGTGGGAGCATGAAAGGGCTGCTGAACCCTTCCCGCTCTCAGAAGCCTCCTGGGCACCATTAACGCCTTGAGAGGGGGGGCATTTCCAAAGTTGGGTAAGGGTGGAGAATATACAGCATCTGGAAAGCATTATGCTGTTACGGCCCAGGGGTGAGACATAGGAGGAATAAGAGCAGGGAGAATGAGTGTGTGTCTCAATGTGTGTGTGTGGTTTGGTTTTTACTATCCTTGTGGGGACCTCTTTTTATAGGCTTAGGGTTAGGTTTAGGGTTAGGTTTAGTTTTAGAGTTAGGGTTAGGATTTTGGGGTAGGGTTAAAGTTAAGAGTTAGGGTTAAGCTCAGGTAAAATAGGATTTTGAATGGGAATCAATTGTTTGGTCCCAAAAGGATAGTAAAACGTGTGTGTGTGCAGTCAATTACATTTGTGGGTCAGAGAATGTTAGATTAATTTTAAAAAGACAGAGAGAGAGAGGGCAATGGAGGAGGCTGAGAAGGAGAGAGGGAGGGGAGATAAGGGTGAAGGGACAGAGCGATAGTGTGTACATAGGCAGTGGGAATGTGTGAGTGTGTGACCTAGCGCCATGCAGTGTGCTGTATGAGTCTTTGTTCCTGCTAGTCGTTTGAAGACTGGACCTTTTCACTGGGAGGCAGGATGTAGAGATCAGGAACCTTGGCAACAGAACAGTTTCATCTGGGCCTGGGCTAGAAACAAAATGGCTTTGTGTGAGTGTGTTAGAGAGAGACACCCTTATCCCATCCTCACCCCCAGCCGGCCCGGCCCAGCCTCAGGCAGGGTACACGAGGTGTTCCCCCCTCATCAGTCGTCCCAGCAGCCCAGGCCCAGCCAGCTGCCCTGGGCCTGGGGAGAGGGAACAGAGTAGCTAATGGCTCACACACAGCACATGAACTTCACTGAGACACATGCAGACACAGAGCAGGTCCCACTCCAATCAGCAGCACACACTTATATCATCTAGAATTTCAGGGAGACGGGGAAGCCAGCTGATTCAGAACAGATTGTGATACAACAGGTTACATAGGGGTTACATGGGACAGGGAGGGACATGTGACGTAATACTCATAGGTCCGATTCCCCAAAGGAGCTATTGTGGGGATTTAGGGGTTGTCAGGAAGATATTCTAGGTTGGTGAAAGGTTCAACATTGTCAGATACGAATGAAGCAGGCCCCAGGGAGAAGTAGAGCATGCTGGGTATTGGAGTATACTGATCCATATCTCTCTCCATAGGTCATAAGACTGATCACAAAGCAAATACTCCCCTAGTCTCCACTTACAGAGAAATTGACTGTTATAGAGCCATCTGGGATAAATGAAAAGAAGAGGGTTTCTCGGCCAACTCTGGAACTCGCTCCCCCATTTCGTGAGATTTTCCTGGCTGTGGAGCGTTCACACCCCCACCCCCTTGGAGTAATTTTTTAAGAGCTAGCCAAGCCTTCTCTATAACATGAGTTCATGCTGTACTAGGCCAAGTGCCTGCGGCATGCTAGAGACAATAACTGGACGTTAAACCTACCTCTCCCCTACCCCCGCACCCCAGCTCATTCCCCAGCCACCCTCTACTACCACCTCACAACCCCTATAGTACTCTTGTCCTCTACCTCTCTCTGTCCATCTCTCACCTCCACTCCCTCACTCTCTGCCCCCCCCCGCCTCACTCTCCACCCCCTCACTGTTCCACATACTTCTTTTCTCAACCCTCCTCTCTCTCCTCCACACCCTCCCTCTCTCCTCTCCTCCCTGCCATCCATCGCTTGGGCTGATATTGAGCATGCATTTCACAGACACTCCCTTAGAGACCGGTGACCTCATCACTGGGCAGGAAGTCAGGGGTTCGTGTTCCTCCTTTTGTGAAAGTAATCCCACACTCAATATTTTATTCAGGAGGGAGTGGAGTGGAGAGAGGTCTGGCGTAGGGAAGGAGGGGGTGTGGAGGCCCCTAACTCAGTTAATTCTCAGTAGTGCTCACTGCTCATGCCTCATCATCATGGTCACACGTCTGTACTGATAGACTAGAGCTTTAACTGCATTGAAGCCACAGGAGGCTGGTGAGGGGAGGACGGCTGATCATAGTGTCTGGAATGGAGTGAATGGAATGGTATCAAACACATGGACCATGTGTTTGATACCATTCCATTTATTCCATTCCAGTCATTACTATGAGCCTGTCCTCCACAATGAAGGTGCCACCAGGAACCAAAAGGAACCAAAAGGCCCTCTGTGAAAAGCATTTCTAGATCCAGGTCCAGGTGGCTTAACTTTCACAACTGGTCTAGACAGGACTGCAATGTGGCAGTGGAACAATGTGGAAGAGGAAGGACTGAAACAGAAAAGCCACAGAAAATAAAAGAGAAGAAAGATTCGACAAAGAGAAGAAAGATTCGACATAGAGAAGAAAGATTCGACAAAGAGAAGTTGTAAATGAAGCACAAAATATCAAAAAGAATGGAGAACAGATCTGTCTGATTGGTTAGACACATGCTGTAGGCTACTGTATCTTTCTGTGAAAACCCAAGTCAATAAGTTGTAAAAACATGGAGACAGAGAGACAAACTGACTGGAAACTTTTGTCCCTGATGTGAGTCAATGAATTTGACTGACGGTTTATTGCTGCCAGGGTGCTATTGCTATATTCTGATGACATCAAGGAAATGCCTAGGCAAGGCTGTAGCAGAGCTGATTCAACTCTACAGCTGCTTCTCCTCAGGCAGCAGCAACAGGAACACACCCACCTGGCCTGCTGCCTTATACACAAATGAGGTGTGGGGGCAGGCATCAGCTCTTTCTCTCATGGGGCCCTACTGTGGATTAGGAAGATCACACACATACGTGCACACGCACACAGACATATATGCACGTGCACATGGACACATATATACATGAATACACACACACACACACACACACACACACACACACCTTTGACAATGTGAGTATTTTTTACTGCATTCTGGAAAGAACCTCTGTTTTCTGGACAAGAAAACCATTCCCCATTTTGAGAAACGCCTGTGAAAAGAAAGATCATTCCAATCCATTCCAATTTCTAAGTGATTCTAAAGAAGGAATGGAAAGTACCTGACTCCCTTTTTTACTTCATTGTTGTCTCTGAAGTGGCAGCAGTGGGTCCGCACCAGTGTGCACATTAGATTAGAGTAGAATAGATTATTTGTCACATTACATTTACACTACCAAACTCTATGTCATGGAAGGAGTGTTCTTAATGTTTTGTAGACTCAGTGCATGTTATCTTATCATCAGGTCAAGCCCTACAAGACGACCTTTCCTTTTCCATTTTTCACAATAACTTTTATCTAAGAAAGAAGATAAGAGAGTGAAAAAGAAAGAGAGAGAGAAATGGAGCGGGAGAGAGAGAAATGGAGCGGGAGAGAGAGAAATGGAGCGGGAGAGAGAGAAATGGAGCGGGAGAGAGAGAGAGTAGTGAGAAAGCACATTTTTGATCAATGCCTACAGTTTCATCCAGCTGGTATGTGAGAGCTGCGAGCAGACATTCACAGCAGATCGATTCAGCACTGGGGGGCACAAGCATCAGGATTTTGAGGTTAAACTTTGCACGCACAGTCACTCAAAAGAACAAAGTCAAACTGACACTCACGTATCATTTATACCACTTTCACAGACACACCTGCATTCCCTCCTTCCCTCAGTCTCCAGGACAGTCATCCCCAGTCTGTACACGTCTGTTACCGCCAGGTCTGGCTTTCCGCTAACGGTGCACAAACACACGCTGTTGCTCCAGAGGGGTGTGTTGGGGCCTGGCCACTCCCGGCCCTCAAGACACAAAGACAGCAGCGCTGCCAGAAAGCAACACACAGCAAGCAGCTCCACAGAAAAGGAGAAAAACAGACAGAGCAGGCCAGAGAAAGAGGGGGGCAGAGAGGGGTGGGGGTGAATTCACTGAGGAGGCTGTGGAGTCTGAGCACTCTGCCTGCAGGGACATTGGTGAGTCTGTGCCCAGATGTGAGGGAGGGGATGGATGGATAGATGGAGGGAGGGAGGGAGGGAGGGAGGGAGAGAGGGATGGAGGGAGGGAGGGAGGGATGAATGGATGGACACAGAAGTGACAGTAAGATCCAGTGTGTCTGAATCCCTGCCAATCCCTCCAGTCATTCTCGTGGTCCTGCTCTGCTGCCTCTACAACAAATCTGTTATGTTTCCAGGACATTTCATTCCCCACCCGCTGCTGATTCTGGCACACACCACCTTAGGGCCTTCTCACATATTCTAGTGTTGGACACACACTCTTAGTACACACTGCGCATGCACACATACACACGCACGCACACGCACGCACGCACACACACAGCGAGTCAGTGGAACAGAAGGCAGCAGCAACACATACTATGTCGTCCTCTATCTTCCAGAGATATGCTAATTAGCAGTGACACAGTCGTCCAGTGATAAGGAAGAACGATAAAAACAGTGCCTCATGTCTTAGGAAGTGAATGTCATCCGTTACGCTCTCAACCAGCCCTTTCTGCATTGTACTCCATGTGGAGTCCCTGTGATTTGATCGCATTTCTCTCCTCCCCCTCTCCCTCTCCCTCTCTATCGCTCTCTCTCTTTCTCTCTGTCTCTGTGCCATGATTCATGCTGTAGTGAAACAGAACATTCAGATAAAATAACTGCTCGGAGACCGGGAGGACATTCACAGATAAACTATGAACATACTCCTTACATTATAAGAACATTCAGACCTGCATTCAGAGAGGAACTGCACTCACTCACTGACACTCAGTCCAAGATGGTGCCTCGTGCCAAGGGCAAGAGTGACACTAAAGTGTTACAGGGATTAAATAATCAGCAAGAGAAAAGGGAGGGAGGGAGGGAGGGAGGGCAAGAAAGAGAGCATGTAACTGTAAGGAGAGGAGCAGGGTCAAGGGGGAGATTGGGAGCGAGAGACAAGCAGAGGTTGGTGGGCATCTCGTGGCTCCAAGGTCACAGAGGTCAGCCAGAGCGGACGAAAGGTGGAACGTCATGACTCATTGCTATGTGGGAAAGAAGGAGGGAGAGAGAGAGGAAATAGTTTCAGGTCTGTTTGGGATAATTGAACTGCATCCCTCAGCTGTAGTTGCTTGTGGAGTGTGGGAGTGTAGTGAGAGAGGGAGAAAGAGAGAGAGAGGGAGAGAGAAAGGAGGAAGGAAGGAGAAAGGGAGAGAAAGAGAGAGAAAGAGGGAGGGAGGGAGGGAGGGAAAGAGAGGGTTCAGTGCCTGGGCAGGTCTGGTTCCCATTAGACAAGAGGCCCAGAGGGTGGGTTTGTTTGTACAGGCAGAATGTCCCATAGGAGCAGGGGAGGCAGAGGAAGGCTGATGATGTCACTCCGCCCTATTGGGCCCCTACAGAGGGAATATCAACTGCTCTGGTTCACTCTTTCACCCTCTCACCCCTCCAATCCCCTCGTCCCTCCATCCCACCCACCCATTTGGAAAGAATTGAAACAAACGGCTAACTTCTAAACTGTTTACGGATGTTCTCTGTTTGTGTGTTATTCATGAGAGCTGAGCTGAGAGGTCCTGTCATGACTCCTCTTCTCCTTGGCCCGGCCCAGAACAGAGGATCATCTGCTGCTGCCCTTTGATGGATGTGTCATTCACCTGTGAACGAACCAACCTAGCTCTGCAGATGAATCAGCCTACTGCCTCACTGAGGCCTAATGGGCATGTGCAGACAGGTCTATCACTCACAGGGCCCATGGGCTGGGTTGTATCAGAGCCAGTTACACACACACACACGCGCACACACACACACACACACACACACACACACACACACACACACACACACACACACACACACACACACACACACACACACACTCCTTTTACACATTATAATTACAGGCCAATTAATTGCTGATGTGACTTTCCATCATGCCATGAATCATAACAAATGCCTCTTATGTCACCCATTAAATGTGTGGGTGCTATTATTGACAGCTGTTATATTGCATGCTAACCCCAGGTCATTCATTATCTCCGCTGACCACCATCTCCATAGTTTGTGTTATTTTCACCATGACAACAATGGTTTCCTTGGTTTGTGGCCTAACTGTTTCTCACTTTCCCCTCCTGGTATATGGCTGTTAGAGATAGCAACAACCTCAGGCACAGACGGATGAATGGAAGGCACCACTGTTGATTGCGGCCTATAAAGGACACTATGACTAACACACAGCAGCGTTAATAGGTTAATAAGGCCTGTAGGGTCTGATTGGAGCAGCATGACTCTGACTCAACTATGGTGCAACAGACAGACAGGACCAGAAACAGTTGTGTGTCACAACGTCCACAGAAGGTGGCGCCACTCCCCGGTCGGGCGGCGCTCGGCGGTCGTCGTCACCGGCCTACTAGCTGCCACCGATCCATGTTTCATGTGTCTGTTGGTTATGTCTGTTTAGTACGCACCTGTTCCTTGTTTGTAATTAGTGGGAGGGTATTTAGTTTGTCCGTTTCTTGTTTGGGATTTGTGCGGGATTGTTTTGTGTTACGTCGAGGTATATGGGCTGGATGATTTTTCCTAGGTGTTTATGTACACGACTATTTTGATAGGCCGTAGGGTTGCCGGGCTGCCCCCCGTGTATTTTTGAGTTTGGAGCTGTACTCCCTCTTGTTTGTGGTTTGCACCCTGCCTAGTCGCTGTATTCACTCTGGACTTTATTAAACATATATTCTACGGACCTTTCGTCTCCTGCGCCTGACTCACCCGTTTCCTGCTCCTTGAAATACGTGACAGAATCCCGCACCACAAGATGGAGTCAGCAGGAGCTGAAGCACCATCCATGGCAGATCAAGTGTCACAACATGCCAGCCTCCTTCAATGACTGGGAACGGCCATGGATCAGGTGCTGGCCCGTTTGGAGAGCTGGGAGAGAGTTGCCCCCCCCCCCCCCCAGTGCCTACTCACCACCCTGCGCACCTACCAGCACCCACCGAACCCAGCACAAGTGGGATCCGGATCATGGCTCCCAGGGAGTTTGATGGTGCGGCCGCCGGGTGCAAGGGGTTTCTGCTACAAACCCTGCTACAATCTGCTACAATCCAGGGCAGTATTCGATCATCCCCCGGAGGGCAAACGCGGCGGGTGAGCGATTATTCCACCTGAGGCAGGAGACGAGGAGCGCTCAGGACTTTGCCCTGGATTTCCGGACTCTCGCCGCCAGATCGGGGTGGAATGAGTGGGCCCTGATTGACCACTACAGATGTAGTCTTCGTGAAGACGTCCGCCGGGAGCTGGCTTGCCGGGACAATACGACCACTCTGGACCAGCTTATTGATTTGTCCATCAGGCTGGACAACCTGCTGGCTGCCCGGGGGCGTTCTAGTCGGGGTCTGTTTTTTCCACCTCCCAGCCCTCCTGCTCCAACGCCCATGGAGATAGTAGGGGCTGCAGCAAGGAGGACCGGAGGGGGGGGGGGCTCTCCTGCACCCATTGTGGTCCTAGAGGGCACACTGCGGACCGGTGCTGGAGAGGTCCACCCGGGAGTTCGGATGGCAGGCAGAGCACCACATCGACCCCCCAGGTGAGTCAGCACCAGTCACACCCAGAGCCCCCTGTCGATCACATGTACACCTCTGTTTGTTTCCCTGAGTTTTCCCCTCACTTCCAGTATAAGGCACTAGTCGATTCAGGCGCAGCTGGGAGTTTTATAGACCGTGGGGTCGCCACTAAGTTAGGTATTCTCCTGGTTCAGTTGGACCAACCCTTTCCTGTGCACGCCCTAGATAGTCGACCACTAGGGTCCGGCCAAGTGAGGGAAGTCACAGTGCCACTAGTCATGGTGACGCGGGGGGGTCATGAGGAACGTATCAGCCTGTTCCTCATTGATTCCCCGGCGTTTCTGGTGGTACTGGGAATTCCCTGGCTGGCCACTCACAACCCTAAGATTTCGTGGAGGCAGAGGGCTCTTAAGGGGTGGTCGAGAGAGTGCTCAGGCAGGTTCATAGGAGTTTCCATCGGTGCGACCACGGTGGAAAGTCCAGAACCAGTCTCCACCGTGCACATTCCCTCTGAATATGCCGATTTGGCTATCGCCTTCAGTAAAAAGAAGGCGACTCAATTACCCCCTCATCGTCAAGGGGATTGTGCGATAAACCTCCAGGCTAACGCAGCCTTTGCTAGGAGTTACGTATATCCTCTGTCTCAGGAGACAGCGGCTATGGAGACATATGATGATGAGTCCTTGAGACAGGGATACATTCGGCCATCTAAGTCACCCCTCTCCTCGAGCTTCTTTTTTGTGAGGAAGAAGGAGGGAGGTCTGCGCCCGTGCATTGATTATAGAGGTCTAAATTCCATCACGGTGGGTTTCAGTTACCCACTACCTCTCATTGCCACGGCAGTGGAGTCTTTTCACGGGGCGCGCTTCTTCACAAAATTAGATCTCAGGAGCGCGTATAACTTGGTGCGTATCCGAGATGGAGACGAGTGGAAAACCGCATTTAGTACCACATCTGGCCATTATGAGTACCTCGTCATGCCGTATGGGTTAAAGAATGCTCCCGCCGTCTTCCAATCCTTTGTAGACGAGGTTCTTCGAGACCTGCTCGGTCAGGGTGTGGTGGTATACCTCGATGACATTTTGATCTACTCCGCCACACGCGCCGAGCATGTGTCTCTGGTGCGTAAAGTACTTGGGCGGCTGCTGGAGCATGACCTATACGTCAAGGCTGAGAAATGTGAGTTCTTCAAATGAGCAGTCTTTTTTCTGGGATATCGCATTTCCACCAATGGGGTAGAGGTGGAATGTGACCGCGTTACAGCCGTGCGTAATTGGCCGACTCCAACCATGGTGAAGGAGGTGCAGCGGTTCTTGGGGTTTGCCAATTACTACCGGAGGTTTATCCGGGGCTTTGGTCAGGTAGCGGCTCCCATTACCTCACTGATGAAGGGGGGGCCGGTGCGGCTGCAGTGGTCGGCAGAGGCGGACGGAGCCTTTAGTCGTCTGAAGGCTTTGTTTACCGAGCTTTGGCTCATCCGGACCCCTCTTTGCCATTCATAGGGGAGGTGGACGCGTCCGAGGCTGGGGTAGGAGCAGTGCTGTCGCAGCACTCGGGCGTGCCTCCGAAGCTTCGCCCCTGTGCGTACTTTTCTAAGAAGCTGAGTCCGGCGGAGCGCAACTATGATGTGGGGGACCGGGAGTTGTTGGCTGTGGTCGAGGCCCTGAAGGTGTGGAGACATTGGCTTGAGGGGGCACGTCACCCTTTCCTCATCTGGACTGATCACCGTAACCTGGAGTACATCCGGGCAGCAAGGAGACTTAACCCTCGTCAAGCCAGGTGGGCCATGTTTTTTACGAGGTTCCAATTCACCTTGTCGTACATTCCAGGTTCCCGGAACCGGAAGGCTGACGCACTGTCACGTCTCCACAACACCAAGGAGCGGACCATCGATCCTACTCCCATCCTCCCTGCCTCCTGTCTGGTGGCACCAGTGGTTTGGGAGGTGGATGCGGACATCGAGCGGGCAGGGCAGTCAGAACCTATTCGACCTCAGTGTCCCGCTGCTCGGTGTTCGCGATCGTCTGATCCGGTGGTCGCACACTCTACCCTCCTCGGGTCATTCTGGTGTGGAACGGACAGTGCGGGCCCTGAGAGGGAAGTACTGGTGGCCCACCTTGGTTAAGGATGTCAGGCACTATGTCTTTTCCTGTTCGGTGTGCGCCCAGTGTAAGGCTCCTAGGCAACTGCCGCAAGGGAAACTACAGACCCTCCCTGTTCCACAGCGACCGTGGTCCCACCTGTCGGTGGATTTCCTTACAGATCTCCCGCCTTCTCAGGGGAACACCACGATCCTCGTCGTTGTGGATCGGTTCTCTAAGTCCTGCCGTCTGATCCCTTTGCCCGGTCTTCCTACGGCCCTACAGACCGCGGAGGCCCTGTTTACGCATGTCTTCTGGCACTACGGGGTGCCCGAGGACATCGTCTCTGATCGGGGTCCCCAGTTCACGTCCAGGGTGTGGAGGACGTTTATGGAGAGGCTGGGGGTCTCGGTCAGTTTGACTTCGGGTTTTCACCCCAAGAGTAATGGGCAGGTGGAACGTATTAACCAGGATGTGGGCAGGTTTCTGCGGTCCTATTGCCAGGCCTGGCCAGGGGAGTGGGTGAAGTTTTTGCCATGGGCCGAGATGGCGCAGAACTCTCTGCGTCATTCCTCTACTAACCTGTCACCCAGGTGGTATTAGGATACCAGCCGGTCCTGGTGCCTTGGCATCAGAGCCAGATAGAAGCTCCTGCGGTGGAGGAATGGGTTCAGCGCTCGAAGGAGACCTGGAGTGCTGTCCAGGAGTGCCTTAAACGAGCTGTAGGATGGCACAAGGAGAGCGCTGACCACCGCCGCGGTGAGGCCCCTGTGTACATACCGGGGGACAGAGTCTGGCTCTCGACCCAGAACCTGTCCCTCCGCCTGCCCTGCCGGAAGCTGGGTCTGCGATTTGTGGGGCCGTTCAAAGTCCTGAGGAGAATAAACGAGGTGTGTTATAGGTTACAACTTCCTTCATATTACCGTATTAACCCCTCGTTTCATGTGTCTCTCCTCAGGCCTGTGGTAGCTGGTCCGCTACAGGACGCTGAGGTGCGGGAGGTCCCTCCGCCCCCCCTGGACATCGGGGGGCCCCGGCGTACACAGTCCGGTCCATCTTGGACTTCCGACGTCGGGTAGGGGGCCTGCAGTACCTCGTGGACTGGGAGGGGTACAGTCCGGAGGAGAGGTGCTGGGTTCCGGTGGGGGACATTCTGGATCCAGCCCTGTTGCAGAGATTCCACAGCCTCCGCCCGGATCGGCCTGCTCCTCGTCCTCCGGGTTGTCCCCGAGGCCGGCGTTGGCGCGCTGCGGGAGCCGCGCGTCGGGGGGGGTACTGTCACAACGTCCACAGAAGGTGGCGCCACTCCCCGGTCGGGCGGCGCTCGACGGTCGTCGTCGCCGGCCTACTAGCTGCCACCGATCCATGTTTCATGTGTCTGTTGGTTATGTCTGTTTAGTACGCACCTGTTCCTTGTTTGTAATTAGTGGGAGGGTATTTAGTTTGTCCGTTTCTTGTTTGGGATTTGTGCGGGATTGTTTTGTGTTACGTCGAGGTATATGGGCTGGATGATTTTTCCTAGGTGTTTATGTACACGACTATTTTGATAGGCCGTAGGGTTGCCGGGCTGCCCCCCGTGTATTTTTGAGTTTGGAGCTGTTCTCCCTCTTGTTTGTGGTTTGCACCCTGCCTAGTCGCTGTATTCACTCTGGACTTTATTAAACATATATTCTACGGACCTTTCGTCTCCTGCGCCTGACTCACCCGTTTCCTGCTCCTTGAAATACGTGACATTGTGGTTAGAGCAGAGACAGAAGAGGAAGCAAGACATCCCACTCCCTCAATTTTTCTGTTTCAATGTGAGTCAATGAACTAGGTAGACCAGACCCAGCTGCTATTGCATTGGTGTCTATGGGAGAGCCAAACCTTAAGCTCCCGAGTGGCGCGGTCTAAGGCACTGCGTCTCTGTGCAAGAGGTGTCACTACAGTCCCTTGTTTGAATCTAGGCTGTATCACATCCGGCTGTGATTGGGAGTCCCATAGGGTGGTGCACAATTGGCCCAGCGTCGTCTGGGTTTGGCCGGGGTAGGTCGTCATTGTAAATAATAATTTGTTCTTAACTGACTTGCCTAGTTAAAAAAGGTTAAATCTTTTTTTTTTTTTAAGTAGACCAGTACTGACCATTTTTTCCAATGGTAAACCGCCTGAGTGAACTATCTTCATTTATCCACCATCTTTGGTTAGAGTGTCTGAATCAAAGCTGAACAGACACCTGGTTAGGTTGGGGTTAAGGAGTGGAGGGAGTGGTGATGTTTCACTCCTGGTTCCTCTGAAACAAGGACCGGCTGAGGAGTGTAGCACTGATTTATAGAGCCCGGACCAGAACTTCACTCCAACTTTTCCTGGAATTCGAAGCCTTTTGGTGGGAGAGGGAGCAGGGTGTTAAGGGGTGAGTGTGGTCCGAAATCCAGGGAAGGAGCTATATTTCACCCATGGCCGTTAAATCAATTCTCCTCCAGATGGGTTTCAGGAGGTTGAAAGCTAATGAACAATCTCTTGCCCCTGTCTGTCCATTGCATTGAGTTACACACTTCACCCTGTCTATCCCTATAGGGTAGATCTGTTTCTCAAAGATGGAACCCTATAGTTCAACTGTGTTATTTGAGCTAAGGGGTCAACACTGCACATGATTAGGTAACTAGCAATTCCCTGGCTCAAGTAATCAGCTGAAGACTGTAGAGGATAAGTGGACTGGTTTGTAACAGTCCAACTGATTACAATAGTTCAGACTGAACAGTATGCACATTGAGACAATGAATCAGCCACACCGTTGTTCTGTTGGCTGTGGATGCACATGCACGTAGAGGCAAGCATGTGTAACCTTATACGTATATAGAGTCTCTTGAGCAACTGCATATGAGTTTGTGTGTGTGTGTGTGTGACTTCTGTGTTTCTGTGTCTGCGTGTTTGTGCATGCACCTGTAGGTGTGTGTGTGTTAGTGTAATAATAAAAAGGACCAGAGTGTATCTCTATTAGTGTACTCTTCTGCCCTTTGAACCAGTTTCTCAATGAGTCACACCAGCGGCCTAATAAGTTATTGTCAGCACCAATGCCTCCTATGCAACAGAAAGAAGACAAACCCTCCAGTAAGTTACCAACACCCACACAGACCCACAGCGTATTAGCATTATAGCATTGCTGTTATAGTTTCACCATGGAGTCGTAAAACTATCAGAACCATCTCAACCAATCTGCTTCAATTTAACATGGTCACTGATAGCCCTGGAAGAGGGGTTCGTGTGAGCCTTTAATTTAAGCCAGCTTTCTTTTGTGTTAGCTAGCAGCGATGTTCGTCACTTTATGGAGCATTCCTCAGGACAGTTGCACTGTTGCCAAACTCTGACTTTCAAGATAAACACTGAATGTTTTCCAGCATTACAGCTCGAGCCATAGTCACAAAACATTTCCATACCACCACAGCTTGTTAGTCTCACTCACACACGCACATGCATGCACACACACACACACACACACACACACACACACACACACACACACACACACACACACACACACACACACACACACACACACACACACACACACACACCTCCCGCTCATGGGGTAGCGCAGTAGGGATCTGAGGCTGAACAGGCTTGGTTCTAACAGGGATCTAATGTGGCCCGTCTCTTAGATTTTCCATAGGCCACCCCTAATTCCTAGCGAGGGAAGTTCCCATAATTCCTTGGAGGGATGACTGCTCTGCTCGGCCTGCCCTCCTCACAATGAACTCTGTCCCATGTGTCAACTGCTCTCTTCTCATTAACAAACCAGTCTTCCTGGTGTGTGTGTGTGTTGCAGTGACTGTTCTATCTGCTGCCCTAGATTAGCTTTGACTTTTGTTTGCCATGGATTTAATGGCATGACTCACATCATACTAAATCTCCAGGCATTACCCAGTGAGTCAATCTGGCAGGCCTGGAGGCTGAAAGTGGGTTCACAAATGAAACTACTTACAGTCTTCATCATGTGGAAACCTCAGTCACAGTCTCAGTGTACGCCAGGCAGACAGCTCTGTTTGACACCGTGTCTCCTATCATATTATTCAATAAGAAATCCAATATATGGCAACACACTCCGCTCATCTGTCATCATCTACTTAAGCTGGAAAAGTGTCGGCTCGGTCTGGGCTTCAGCGGGGAAAAATCGACGTATTAATGCAATATGGCCAGAGTCAGGTTTCCTCATCAATGTTGTGAGACGGCGAGGGTGTTAGTTTTGATTATAAACTGGCTTGTTCAAGCCCTGAATGCTGATTGTCTGACAGCAGTGGAATATCAGACCGTATATCACGGGTACGACAAAACATTTATTTTTACTGCTGGTTGATGCTTATTTATAAAACCCTCTTAGGCCTCACTCCCCCCTACCTGAGATATCTACTGCAGCCCTCATCCTCCACATACAACACCCGTTCTGCCAGTCACATTTTGTTAAAGGTCTCCAAAGTACAGACATCCCTGGATCGCTCATCTTTTCAGTTCGCTGCAGCTAGAACGAGCTGCAACAAACACTCAAACTGGACAGTTCTCAATCTCTTCATTCAAAGACTCAATCATGGCCACTCTTACTGACAGTTGTGGCTGCTTTGCATGATGTATTGTTGTACTCTACCTTCTTGCCCTTTGTGCTATTTTCTGTGCACGATAATGTTTGTAACATGTTGTGTTATTACCATGTTGTTATGTTGTGTTGCTACCATGCTGTGTTGTCATGTGTTGCTGCCTTGCTATGTTGTCTTAGGTCTCTCTTTATGTAGTGTTGTTTGTTTTGTCCTATATTTATATTGTATTTTATCATGACACAAGGCGAGACCCAGATGCAGACACAGGGAGCAGATGGTTGGAGTCTTACAATAATTATTAATCCAATAGGGTAAGGCAAGAGAATGGTTGTGGACAGGAAAAAAGGTAAAAACCAGTTCAGAGTCCAATAGGTACCGAAGGGCAGGCAGAATCAAGGTCAGGGCAGGCAGGATGATCAGGCAGGCAGGAAAGTAACCCAGAGTCAGGCAGGGGTCAAAACCGGGAAAACTATCAAAAAGAGAATAGCAAAAGGAGAACGGGAAAAACACGCTGGTTGACTTGACTAACATACAAGACGAACTGGCACAGCGAGACAGGAAACACAGGGATAAATACACTGGGGAAAATAAGCGACACCTGGAGGGGGTGGAGACAATCACAGGAACAGGTGAAACAGATCAGGGCGTGACAGTATTTATTTATTTATATTAATCCCAGGCCCCCGTCCCCGCAGGAGGCCTTTTGCCTTTTGGTAGGCCGTCATTGTAATCAAGAATTTGTTCTTAACTGACTTGCCTAGTTAAATAAGTTATAAAATTAACTTAAGTTATAAGTTATAAATAAGTTAATTTTGCAACTCATTTCATGTTTGTTTTCATGGAAAACAAAGACATTTCTAAGTGACCCCAAACTTTTGAACGGTAGTGTATATAATTGCGTTGGTAACCAGTTTATAATAGCAATAAGGCACATCGGGTGTTTGTGGTATATGGCCAATATACCACGGCTAAGGGCTCCGAGTTGTGTTGTGCGTAAGAACAGCCCTTAGCATGGTATATTGGCCATATACCACACCTCCTCGGGCCTTATTGCTTAAGTAGACCATGTGTGGGTGGAATCTTAGCTTTGAGTATTTAAAGCACACTGTGTAATAGGTGAGTGTTTACAGTTAACATTGTGTTTTTAGAGTTGTGTCTATAGTGTATGTAATAAGGGTGCTGGCGTTCAATTTTCTATTCTCTTTGGGCTCCTAGTCTTTCACCCCTTTTCTTTGAATTGCCAATGGGTTTGCTGTTTTGATTGGCTGTGGCCGTCGTGATATTTCAGTTTTGATTGGATGTGACCGGTGAGGTCATAATATAATTACGGCACAGCTGTATCAGTATCACCAAACTCTGCCAAAACCCTCCTTCCCCTCCTCCATCCATCCCCCTCGTCCATCCTCCACTCTGGTCTCCCCTCCCCTGGCCTGGCCTGTTCTGGTCTGCAGCACAGAGGAGCCTTGTCCTGCTCGAGGCCTTCCTGCTCCTTGCTCACTGTCTCAACACCCAGTTTACAGGTCAGGGGAAGGAAAGAGGAGTGGAGGCAG